>NC_086380.1:72517777-72817777 GCF_036588685.1 Mytilus trossulus
TAACAAATAAAAAGCCTGATTCAACATGTAATCACAAGTTTTGCTCCAATCACACCTTACTTCCTATCATATCTGCTCTACAAAAAATATCTTTGAAACCAGCAAATGGCTCAATATGCACAATTGATTTCCCATAGGTGGTAATGAAAATGTTTTCTTCTGTAGTTGTAAACTTGGGTATGTTTTATGGCTTGTTTCAAAACTGAGGCATATATATTTTAAAGGTCAAATTTTTGAGGTACAAAGTGAGATTCAATTTTTGTAAATTAGCATACAGATGCTTAGACTAAAAAACCCATGATGCCCGTAAATGAATCATAAAAACTTACTAAACAGATGTGTCGGTTCTTCTGGGTGAAACAACAAACAGCTGATGTAGTCATGGTGACCTTCCATCGTAGCATACATCACAAATTGGGAAGGATGGATAAGTTTTATAAAACCATTATTTCCTGAAAACAGATTAAAAAACAAAATTCAAATGTAGTTTCAAGTGTTGTTACTCATTCAATTTTGATGGAATATAATAGAATTTCAGTTTCATAATACTGCTTTTTGCTATTCATATATCTTATAGTCGCTGTCAGCTGAAATTCGTAGCGGTTATCTATAAAAATAATCTAAACTATCAACTACATTCACTCGAGATATAGTTATTCACATTCCATTCATAAATCGCGAAAAGAAAAACCACTACTGACCTACCTTTTAAGTGATTGCACTGTGATAATCCTGACCTTCACATTTTCCAAGACTATTTTGAATGGTGGAATACGCCATTGTTTTTTCCGGAAGTGTTTCCGTGGAATTCAATTTCATAACATTTGCATAAAGCGCGGGAAACTGTATCACATCAATGAAAAGAACATTTCAGGAAACTGCGTAAATGACAAATTTCACATGTAAACAAATGATCCTCATAGAAACGAAGATGGCAGAATTACAATGGAAAATGTGAAGGTCAGGATTATTACAGTGCAATCACTTGAAAGGTAGGTCAGAAGTGGTTTTTCTTTTCACGATTTATGAATGGAATGAGAAAAACTATATCTCGAGAGAACGCGGTTGATAGTTTAGATTATTTCAAATGATAACCACTACGAATTTCAGCTGACGGCGTCTAATAGATAATAATAAAACATCTAGTCTTAAATATGCACGAAATGCTTATATATCTAACATTGACTTGCTGTAGATTCCATGTTCTAACATTAGCCAGTTTCTGGTAATTTAAAATGCTTACAAATTTCAATTTTACCTATTTGATGATGTTAATGAATTTTCTGTGAATATATGGATGCTAACTATTGGGAAAACAAATCATTAAATATGAATGCTTTATTGTCTTCTCCTGCTTTCATGCTTAAAACACATATTTTAAAACAGACAATTTCTCATTTTTTATATTGGCAAGACCATTGATTATCTGGTTTGAATGGTTTTTCACATGTCTGTCTAGGGGCCCTTTATATATTGCTGTTCGGTGTGAGTCAAGCTCCTTGTTGAAGACCATACTTTGACCTATAATGGTTTCCTTTTTACAAATTGTGACTTGGATGGAGAGTTGTCTCATTGGCACTTATACCACATCTTGTCATATGTATTTATGTATGTACAGTACACTTACCTGCGACTGCCAATATATTGATTTTTCCTTCTTTACTACCAGTCTTGTATGGTATTGTTGACCAAGCTAAGGCATAAAAGTCCTAAAACACCAAAATTATAACTAAACAAGAATGTGTCCATAGTACACGGATGCCCCACTCGCACTATCATTTTCTGTGTTCAGTGGACCATGAAAATTGTGGTCAGAACTTTAATTTGGAATTAAAATTAGAAAAATCATGTCATAGGGAACATGTGTACTAAGTTTCAAGTTGATGTAACTTTAACTTCATCAAAAACTACCTTGACCAAAAACTTTAACCTGAACTTCGCACTATCAATTAATATGTTCAGTGGACCATGTAATTGGGGTCAAAACTATAATTTGGCATTAAAATTAGAAAGATCATATCATGGGGAACATGTGTACTAAGTTTCAAATGGATTGGACTTCAACTTCATCAAAAAATATCTTGACCAAAAAACTTTAAGCTGATGTGGGACGAACGGAGGCACAGACCAGAAAACATAATGCCCCTCTACTATTGTAGGTGGGGCATAAAAACTTTTCAATAATCAAATTTGAAAGGTAGTGTCTATTATTGTTTATATTGAGGACAAAGGTTTGTTTCAAGTCAAGCATGTCATAGGTACTACAAACAAAAAATAATAATAATAGACCAATAGTTATATGTACAAAAAAGATAATCTTTTAAATAAATGGTCATAAAGAAACAAAGATATTTGATCTGTCAGCTTTCAAAAATTATTGCAAAGTTAAATGCGAAACATGTAACATATTTCAAAAAGTTCAGCTATTATAAAAACTTTATTAACTTAATTCAGTATTTAGGTAGTGATTTTTCTTTTAAAATTTGCAAGATCTCACATTTTAACCATTAATCTGTGATGAGCAAAAAATAAATGTATGTTTTTTTATTTATATAGATATCACCATTGGATTTCCTGTTTGAATTGTTTACCAATAGCCAATTTGGGGTCTTTGACAGCTGACTGCAGTATGGTTTTACTCATTGTTACAGTGACCTATAATCGTTACATTAATTTTGTTTCATTGGGTCTCTTGTGAAATGTTGTCTCATTGACAATCAAACCACATCATCTAATTTCAAAAGTTTCTTTTTTATTTCTGCATTAGACCCAAGCTTTTTTGTAGTTTGTTTTTTTTGGTTTTTGTTGGGAGATAAGAATGTTAAAAGTTCATACAACTTTTGGTTGCTAGTGTATTTTGTGAAAATTATGTCACATGACATGATATTAAAATAGAGTTACCTCCTCTTTACTACTGTCTTTGTATCTCTTCATCACAATACCAGTCTGACAATCTATTAGACACACATTTTGACCTCCACATGTGGCTAAAAGTCGGCTACCTTTATCTGTAAACATAAGTGTAATATCATGCCAGAATAAATATTTCTAGCAACAAAGTCTTTTAATTTTGTTTGAATTATGATTTCTACTGAATCAGCAGGCAGGTATAAAAGGAGTGATATGCTAATTTCTTTTTGTCACATGTTGAGGTTATTATAATAACATGTTTACTTATGGTACTAGATTTCAGCTGGTAGGACCATAACTTCTTGGAGAAATATCTTAAACCAATGATTGGATGGACCCTCAAACCAGAATAATATCTAATCAAATGAGTGATAATACTCCACCCTGGGCTGTATATGGTCAAAAGATAACATCCAGTAATAAAATTTTCCAAATTTCTATTCTTTTAATAACTCATGCAGCTTTCATCTTTGACCTATAAAACCCATCTTGAATTAGGGGTTTTATTCTCATCCCACTGGGCATAATCAAACCAAATGCATTAAATATATGGTTTCCAGCTTAAATGGTTTAATTCAGAAGCTGTAATGTTGATTTCAGGACAGCCAGAAGGCTATCACATCTAATAAGCATAATTCCACTTCTTTCAAACTTAACTAAAACATACCTTTATTAGTTGGTTTAAAAGCACATCTCCAAACTTTTGTCTGATTGTCATTGGGATCATTATTTGTTGAGTGACATCTGATGAAGTAGGCTGGGTCAAAATCACCAACAGATGGCTAAAACAAAACAAATATTTTGCATAAAAATTGAAGTATTTATATACATTAATGATCCATCACCCCATAAGATTTATAGTTGGCTATTATTCAGTCATTTTATATTAATGGAAACATGTTTAATGGACACTAATTTAAAACAGTTACTTATAGGAGCATAAATTATCAAGTGTTATAGTAACTTACCAGAGAAATATATATTTATGAATACTGTATTTATTTGCCTTTACTAAAGACTTCTTGAAATTATATTTTAATGAATTAATTCACAATGCTTTGTGCAATTTAAGATTGTGTTATCTGATCTTAATTCAAAACTATTTTTGAAGAATTTTCATTAAACAAAAGGTGTAAATTTTCTTAATTTTATATGTTTACATACCAAACGTGCTGTTTTCTGTTCGTCAGTGCTTTTTATGGATGTGAAAACTGTTGGCCTTCTTGTTGGTGTTGATAGAGGTGTATCCCTTGCCCTTTTTGCAGGTTGACCTTTAGGTGAACTAGTTGGGGTACTTTCTCTTCCTCGTTTTAAAGATGGTCTTGGTGTACTTGTCCCACTTTTCGGAGTTAACGGTTTTACCCTCATTAAATCTTTCTGTCCACTGGATTCTGGTGTTGATGGGGTTGAAGGTCCTGAGTCATTTCTGTTCAACCATTTATGATTTAGACGAGCACTTCGTGGTGTACCTCTAGACATATTGGATTCAGTGAAAAGTGATTTATCTTGGGCTTTCTCAACAATCTCTGAAGCAATGTCTTTAAGCTGAATAAACAAAACAATTCAAATGTCAAACAAATGATTATATTCTAGGTCCAGTACAAATGCATGACCCCACAGTAACCTTAAATTTCCTTCTAGAAATCCATTTGCAATAACATATCTGTACAAAATGTTAAAAACTATGTCTTTTCTTATACTTTGTGACCTAAAACATTTTGTAAAACAATAAATAAAAAATATTTTTTATTAAAATTTCCTATAAATGTCGCAATATTCCTGTTTAAAAAAATGAATTGAATGAGTCAAAGTGGATGAAGTGATGGGAACACTTCATATAATATTTCAATTGGATCAAATTAGCCTTTAGAAGGTATGAATGTTTACTGTAAGACCTTATACAGCCAATTTCATGAGTGTTTAAGCAAAAGCTTAAAATTGAGAATGAAAATGGGGAAAGTGTCAAAGAGACAACAACCCGACCATAGAAAAAAACAACAGCAGAAGGTCACCAAAAGGTCTTCAATGTAGCGAGAAATTCCCTCACCCGGAGGCGTCCTTCAGCTGGCCCCTAAACAAATATATTATAGTTCAGTGATAATGAACGTGATACTAATTTCCAAATTGTACACAAGAAACTAAAATTAAAATAATACAAGACTAACAAAGGCCAGAGGCTCCTATATTGGGACAGGCGCAAAAATGCAGCAGGGTTAAACATGTGTTTGAGATCTCAACCCTCCCCTATACCTCTACCCAATGTAGAAAAGTAAAAGCATAACAATACCCACATTAAAATTCAGTCCAGAGAAGTCTGAGTCTGATGTCAGAAGATGTAACCAAAGAAAATAAACAAAATGACAATAATACATAAATAACAACAGACTACTAGCAGTTAACTGACATGCCAGCTCCAGACTTCAATTAAACTGACTAAAATATTATGCAAAAGCTTGCTTGCTAGCTTAACCATGAAGTCATTGTTAGGTTATGTAAACTACCCTCCACTAAGAGTAGTCTAGTCTGGCAAATAACCAATCTACATATCTGTAAGGCTAAGCTACATTGAAAGGAGCGTAGTGTACCTTACCTAACAATGACTTCAGGGTTCAGCTAACAAGCAAGCTAATCAAAGATATTACCTTAGGCTACACAATAATTGAAATCAGCTGTAAACGGATATTGCAAAAACCAGTTTCTTGTCAACAAAAGTGTACATGAAAAAATTAAAGTTTTTAAAAAAGAAATTGAGCAGGTCATATTTTACATCAAAACCTCATAAACACATATAAAAAAATTGAATTTATAATGTGAAGGCAGCATACTTACAATTGCCCATTCAGTTTCTTCAGTAATATTTTTAAACAAAAGGTCAGAGGTTAAAGATGTATAAAACTCCTGGAGAACATGTTCAAATTGATCATCACTGAATCCTTCTGCATACTTGGCAGCAAACAAGACTTCCCATTTACTCTTCACCTAAAAGCAGAAAGCACAAATTAATTCATAACATCTCACAATTTTACTTCATTCTTTTAAAATGTGTAGAAAATGTCATTCAAACATCTCTTTTCATATTAGTCAAAAAGCACTTAATTCAAAATATCACATGGTGAGGCATGTTCGAAGTACATGTATGCCTTACATGATCAATGAATAAGAAACTTGATCACAATGTTAATATTAGTGTCTTTTGGTCTGACTCTCTGTCTCATCGGCAATCATAAATCATACCACATCTTCTTCTTTATACATAGAGTTGTGGCCCCTGAAAAAATTTGAAGATCAAAAACCAAGGATAGTAGAAACTACAATTTCCAATCTCAGAACATATAACTTTTACTCATATAACTTACCATGACTTCAAATTTCTCCTTGAAGTTTTCCACAGTAGCTCTACGTATTTCATCAACAAAATGTATGGATGGATTCATCCTGAATGCTTTGACTTTATCTATCAGCTATAAAAGATAATTCAATGAAATGTGATCTTCGTTGTGGAGTACACAACCTACTGAACTGCTGTGGATTCAGTATTCTTTTAGGAATACTACTATTTTTTAGATAATGGATTTCGGGCCCGGGTAGACAAAAAATTTAAATGTTGAATTTATTTCTAGTTTTATATGCCGTTTGCAGATTTGAAAACCCTGAAATGACCATAAAAATGCAATTCTACATCAATCTGCAAAAAATTTATATTTTCAAAAATAATGAAGTAAAAACATAAAAAACCTGCATTAGTTTTGGTGCATCAAATTTTTCTTCTGATAAATTTTGTTCTTTTAAAAGTATTATTATCCTTTTCTCTATAGAGCACCCTCTTTTTAAAAAATTTATAAATTGTTGAAATAAGACCAAACTATACCAAACTATACCACAGTATGATGCATATCAAAATGTTTCCATTCAACATTTATTAATTACATTGAGTAACATAAATTGTCTGTGTAATGGAATTATATGAGTAATACCAATAAATGCAAAAAAACTGAATTAATTGGCTTTTGACTCTTTCAATAGAGCAATGGTTATTTGTCAAATGAAATGTCACACAGAACTTATTCAAATAATTAAAGAAAAATAAACCTCTAGCATATATATACATAAACATCAATATTAGTTGATAAAGACAGTAAGTAAGAACTACCTCAACATTTTTTTTTAAAAGAAAGAAACAAAAAAACATCCTAAACTGTAATTATCATGATTCTTAAACAAATTTATAAGCTATTTTCAAATGATTTTTTTTCACATTCTTTGTGTGCCTGTGAAAGTGGTTGTCATTGGTTCTTGTCTGTAATTTTTGTCTTTCATAAATTGTTTTGTTATAAATCAGTAAAGTTATCCAATTGAAATAAAAAAAAATTATGTTGGGACTTTTATAGCAGACTATGTGGTATGGATTTTTCTCATTGCCAAAGGTCATATGGTTACCAATAATTGCTGACATCCTCTTTTTTAAGCTTTGGTGCATAGATGTCTCTTGGCAATCATACTTCATTTCTTTTTTTTACAGCAAAGTCCTAAACAATGAAAATTCAACCAACTTCCCATAATATTTCATTTTGGGGAATGAATATTGAAATTACCCATAATTCTTTGTACTCTTACTTCAACATTTCCTGTGTTGACCTACCTGAATATCATCATTTCCATCCAAGTAAAGTTGTGTACAATTCTTAAAGTTCTGAATAAATTTTAAAGATTTTATATTGTTGAAGCTGCAATCGAGGGTCTCTAGTCGCTGTAGACTGAAGGATTCTGGGATATCGGTTATACTGTTTTGTGATATGTCTAACACTGACAGGTTCGCTAACTGCTCTAATACTGTACAATCCAAGCTTCCATTTATCTCTTTGTCTGAAAGACTAAAATAACAAAAAAACAGGGTTTAAAATAAATTTTATAAATCTGCATAAAGCATCCCAGTAAGAATACAAAATATTCATTTTTTTGCATCTTAAACACAATCTCTCGTTCTGCCCTACTCTAGACATTATCTTATATTCATGATATTGGGGTAATATTTAATGAATTTCATTAAACAACATATTTGAAATATTGCATTGATTCTATGATAATCATCATATCTGTTTTTTTGAGTGTTTTTTTTTTAATAACAACCTTTATCTTGCATTGGTTGAATGGATAAATCATAGTTTTAAAAGATGTTTATTCGGACACATTTTGATAATTTAATTATATAAATACAAAATTTTGTCTCTTTTATTTCAGAAATATAATAGAATGAGACTAATAAGTGGTTATTATTTCAACAGACCATATCTATAGATATTAAAAATACAAACTAAAATATTCAAGATTTTTCAGTCAAAATTTTTAATTCCAAATTACAGAAAATTTAACATGCTTAAATGTTTCTAGCAAATTATAACTTACTTTAAACTCTGGACTGCTCTGAGAGATGATTTATTACACAAACTTTTCACTAAATCTTCTGTTATCTTCATTCTGAAATTTTAGTCAAAATACAATATAACATCAACCGTAACCCAAAATACATTGGTACAAAAGAATTTCTTTTTCACCTCATCTTCATGTGAAACTTCTTTTATTTTTCTTTAATGGATATGTTTATATTGTATGCTTGTTCCACATATGTTTTTACTTTTCTTGATTCCAAATCCTGTTTCATTATATCATTGAACATATTGAAAGACCTTTAATGTTAATTCCTGTAGCATTTGGTCTTTTGTGGAGAGAAAGAGTTGCCTTAGCTTGTAAACAGTCTTCCCACATCTTCTATTATTTATATTATAAATAAATCATCTTGTATGTTTTTAAATTCAACAGATAGTGTTGATATCTAAACCTCAGAAATTACAAATCCTATTTCTCTAAACTCTCAAATTATCTTTGAGTAGTCTATTTGATTTATTCATCATTTGCATTTATATATAAACGAGTCTAAATTGAAAACTACGTTCAAACCTATGATTGCGTTGGATAAAAACCCCAATTTTTATACGTGTGCATGTAAAATAAATTTCGTTGTAGAAGAATCTTAAAACAGCACAAACAACATTTTCCAAAATACCAAAAACGTGAAAAGTATACTTAAACAAAACGCATTTGAATAATAGGTCGAATATATATATATATTTCCAAAAAATCATACATTCATATAACAAGTATAGTTTTCATGCAACATTATACTTTCCAATAGCTTCCAATTTATACATAATATTAACAATGACAGGGAAAATTATATTTTATATATCTATTTCTATTTAAAGAAATTTTTCCTAAAATATCTAAATATAAATGCTTAATCTTAAAATACAACATCATCATAAAGTCGTGTATTTCAAAATCATTATTTTAATGATATTTTAAGTAGAAGAAATACCTTTTCATATTCTTAAAATGAAATTATTTTAATAATCGTATGTATTTTAACAAGCTTTATATAGAAATTGTTTTAAAGTCTCTCATTATTCTTGATAGAATGGTTTTTGTAATTTATATTTGTGTATTGTCTGTTTTATATTGTGTATATACTCTGTATGTACTGTATATTTATGTATTGCAAGTAGTGAGACTTTAATAAAATATTGAATCTGAATCTTTTATAATTATAACTATGAATTAACTTACCTGATTTTAATTCTGTTATCCTATTTCAATATTCTTTGTTAATCAACTGTCCTCATTCTAATCAGCCATAAATCTGTCCCTATTAAATAAATAAACACAAATATCTAATTGACATGTATTTTGACATGGGTTGTTTATTTAACAGTTATTTGGAATACAAATAATAAGATGTGACAATACCCCTGGGGGCAATGTGTAAGAAATTGCCAATTAAAATTTAGCTAAAATGACATCAAAGAAATTTTTTAACAATAGGACAATAGAGCAGACATATAATTATCTTGTACATGTATGTATTTCATGTATTTTTAAATTCACATTAAAATATTAACTTCCTGATGAAAAAAACTACCCTCCCCCTCAAAAAAAAAGTTTTTATCAAATCAATAAACATCATATTTATTATCTTCTGAGCAAATTTTTACTGTAATTAGATAATGGACCAGGCCTGAAATAATAATGTATTCAAATTAAGGTCAGTTAAAATCAGATATTTGTCAGAACTGTAGTTAATGTACAAAATGCTTAATAAAAAAATAGATAACTTGAATGGATGTTTAATTGAAATGATAGTAAACTATAGGACTGGAGATAAATTAATTGTATATTGAAATATACGTCAACTTTTTTTTTCATCGTCAAAATGATATGTAACAAATTTCAAGTTTTTGGCACAGTAAAAGTTTTCTGTCATGTGTGATATATTTTTGAAAGCATTTATTTCACAGAACTTTACTGAACTCTAGATTGCATTTTGATTTTGGTGTTTTAACACAATTTATTAGCACCTCATATAGGATTTTAGGAGGTGGCCCTGCCTGTACTAAATTATTACGCGTATTACACCTGGAAATAAGGCATAAACCAGGCGTAAGGGAGCAGGAAACGTTAATTTGTAGCTCTTAAGGGTGTTGAAAAAAGTGGTAAACCTAGGGTAAATTGAAATAAGCAAAGTGTTTATTTTCTTCATGCGTAATACTGTTGGTATGGCGTAAACCATAATACCCATAATACTTTGTTTAGAGAATCATGGAAATTTTTTTTTCAAAATTTGGATCCTGGTTTTAGTTTGCAAGAGTTGGACTTATGGCAGCTTAATAAATTGAGGGATAATTAGCTTGTTTTTGTGCTTTTTGGAAGAATTTGTAATTGAAATAATTATTATGGAATCAAATAGAATGAAAATTGTCAAATAGAAGGAAAGTTGTATGCATGGTAAAATAATAATTACACATGTATATATGTGAGTATATGAAAAAGAAGATGTGGTATGATTGACAATGAGACAACTATACACAAAAGACCAAAATGAAACATACATTTGACATACATTAACAACTATAGGTAACCTTACGGCCTTCAATAATGAGCAAAGCGCATAATGCATAGTTAGCTATAAGAGGCCCAGATAGGACAAGGTAAAACAATTCAAATGACTATGTTATTAAGTTTTATGTTCTATCAGAAAATATAGATTTTTTTGGATTCTTCCAGCTTTATCTGTAAATTAGTTTCCATTCCTTTACACACTGTCATCAAAATTAGTATATATGTACATGTACATGTACCTACTGGCTACAATTTTTATTCAAAAACTGCTGCAAAATTGTCCTTTACCTGTAATTTCATTGGTTGGTTTGATGTGGTTTCTGTCCCTTTGATGTTAAGGTTCATGTGGACTCTATGCCTAAAATGGTCGTATTTTCACCTCAAAATTTACTCTGAGTACAGACAAACCTGTGTATCTGGAAAAGTTTTAAGGTATAGCAGAGGGGGGATAGGAGGGGTCCTGATCCCGAAATCCCGGACTTAAAAAAAATGGAATCCCGAGGTCTCGAATATAAATAAAGTATTTAGTAAATCCCGACGTCACGAAATCCGATAAAAAGGATTCCCAGATCACGAAAGGGTCAATCCCAAAATCCTGAGCTTAAAAAGAACCAATCCCGTTGTTCCCGATAAAGTTCTCATAGCATGCCCTAGATAAATAAATTTCAAATATATGTTTTATGTTTTAGAAAAAAAAAAAAAAAATTGCAGTGCACTTTTTTCTTTCCTCAAGAGGATGCCAAAATAAACTAAGTTGGGAAATAGGTTTGAGAATTTCCCCACAGGCATGACAGGTAATAATTGAAGTGAGCTGTATTGATTGACATGGACAATAGATACCAAACAATAATTGGTGATTTAAACTGTGTACCTGAGTGGACCATATGAAGGAAAACTCAACTGTTTGTCAATATTGTCATGTTCTACAGGGACTAAAACTAAAGGCTCTCAAGAGCCTGTGTCGCTCACCTGTTACTGTATTTACTGATGTCGGTCATCTTGTGTGGTAGGTGGGGTCATAAGACACTTTTTTATATATTGATACCCTAGCAATGATTGTGGCCAAGTTTGGTTAAATTTGGCCCACAGTTTTAGAAAAAGATTTTTGTACAAATTACAAAAATGACGAAATTTTGTTCAATATTGACTATAAAGGGCAATAATTCCTTAAGGGGTCCTCTAACAATTTTGATCATGTTGACTTATTTGTAGGTCTTACTTTGCTGAACATTATTGCTGTTTACAGTTTATCTCTATCTATAATAGTATTCAAGATAATAACCAAAAACTGCAAAATTTCCTTAAAATTACCAATTTTAGGGCAGCAACCCAACAACGAGTTGTCTGATTCATCTGAAAATTTGAAAGGGGATAGATCTTATTCTGATGTACATTTAAATCTTGACAGATTTGCTCTAAATGTTTTGGTTTCAAAGATATAAGCCAAAATATACATTTTACCCCTGTGTTCTATTTTTAGCCATGTCGGCCATTTTGTTTGGTAGGTGGGGTCATCAGAAACAATTTTTAAACTATACTAGAACACACCCGTGATATCGCGGGTCCGTGACTGAATTAAAGTATATAACTATGCGCAAGCCTTATTTTAGTATTTTTTTTTATCTGATGCGATTATAAGATACACAGTTATCTCTGCGTTCAAATCTTTTTGTTTGAACCCGTCGAACTGGAACTTATCAATTATTGGTAATATTAATTATTTGGAAAACAAAAGGTCCTGGAATGGAGTATTTTTTAATCAAGATCATTGTCCTATATTAGTTATCAATAAAGTTGAATTCTTTGATTCGATGTTTTACGTGATGCCGGCTAACAAATTGAAAACTGCACCTATACGCCTTAGTTTTAGTCCAGATTTTTAGTATTCGTATTGTTATCTTAGAAAGTCTTACTTATTAAAATACTACAATAGGTTACAGTTTAACTATGATTGAATTTAGTAGTGTCAGCCCTGTGATTATGACCCGTGTATATAGCAAAATCCTAAATACATCGTTTGGAGGTGCACCTGTCAGATGCGGAACGTACAGATAAGGTAATAGGTAACAGGTGAATATACTATTGGTATCGATATCGGACTCGACCTGGAACTTCTTAATTACTGGCAATATTAATTACGTGGAAAACAAAAGAGCCTTGAGTGGTGTAATTTTTAATCTACACCTTTGTTCTATATTAGTTATATATAAAGTTGAATTCTTTGATTCATCGTTTTTACGTGATGACGGCTGACAAATTGGACCTTGTAATTTTAGTATTATAGATACAACAATGATTATTGTGGCCAAGTTTGGTTAAATTTGGCCATGTAGTTTCAGAGGAGAAGATTTTTGTACAAGTTACAAAAAATGACAAAAAGTTGTTAAAAATTGACTATAAAGGGCAATAACTCCTTCAGGGGTTGACTGATAATTTTGGTCATGTGACTTATTAGTAGGTCTTCCTTTGCTGAACATTATTGCTGTTTACAGTTTATCTCTATCTATAATAGTATTCAAGATAATAACCAAAAACCAATCCAGGGGCAGCAACCCAACAACAGGTTGTCTGATTGGTCTGAAAATTTCAGGGCAGATAGATCTTGACCTGATCAACAATTTTACCCCAGTCAGATTTGCTCTAAATGTTTTGGTTTCAAAGATATAAGCCAAAATATACATTTTAACCCTGTGTTCTATTTTTAGCCATGGTGGCCATCTTGGTTGGATGGCCAGGTCACCGGACACATTTTTTAAACTAGATACCCTAAGGATGATTGTGGCAAAGTTTGGTTAAATTTAGCCCAGTAGTTTCAGAGAAGAAGATTTTTGTAAAAGTTTACGGACGATGGACGCCAAGTGATGAGAAAAGCTCACTTGACCTTTCAGGTCAGGTGAGCTAAAAAGTGCACAGCAAAAATCCAGTTATAAAGTTACAAATTTTCTAAATCATACAATGCATTTGATTTCTATTTATCTAGGGCATGCTATGCCTTAAAACTCCTCCAGATGCACAGGTTTGTCTGTACTCAGAGTAAATTTTGAGGCGAAAATACGGCCATTTTAGGCCTTAACCAGTTTCCTACTTTCCTAATTTTTTTCACATATATATAATCAAATGGATTTCATTTGTTTGTGATGCAAAAGTGCCAAGAATCATATATCAGGCTTAGCTAAAAACAATATACTTCAATATCTATTGGGACCATCAGCAATGATCAGGACAAGTAACTTATTTTCCGGACAAGTAAAATTTACAGTTTTACTTGCCCAGGGACAATATTCCGAGATTACTTTGATGTCCGACGGATGTTTAGCCAGATAAGCTGGGGCTGTGGGACATCAGAGCTTGTTCCATATCAAAAAGTGGATATTTGCCCACCCAAAATAGATGCACTGCTTTCTCGCTTCTGGAGCCAACTGAGGGCCTTGGATTTATATAAATCGGGCATCAATCTCTTCAGTTTTCATTTATCTCTTCATTTATGTAAGTTTCACCTACCTGCCAAATCTTTATTTTTCTATATTTTAACATTTTTCACAGACCCACGATTTCTCCAATTTGCCTTTCATTTTCAAAGATTATCACGTGACCATGAGAAAACAGTGCAAATGACCATAATCAAATGATAATGTAACACCTTGTTCATTTACGCTGTAAGTTACCTAAATGTCCGAGAGCTGCCGATTGTAATCGTGGTCGGAACTAAATGCTAGTTACCGATCTCCTGTAAAAGAGGGAAAAAAACGTGGTTGCTTCTAAATGTTAAACATTGATCTCCTATAAAGGAGGTAACAAAATGTAAATAGGTGCATATTTGAGTCTCGAGACCAGGAAATCTCTCCTAACTTGACGTCCATTTGAAAGTGAAAGTCAAAAATGCAGAAATCATGGGTCTCTGTGAAAAATGTTAAAATATAGAAATATAGGTGAAACTTACATAAATGAAGAGATAAATGAAAACTGAAGAGATTGATGCCCGATTCATATACTTCCAAGGCCCTCAGTCGCCTCCAGAAGCGAGGAATTAGCAGCGCATCTATTTGGGGTGGGCAAATATCCACTTTTTGATATAGAACAAGCTTTGACGTCCCACGGCCCCAGCTTGTCTGGCTAAACAGCCGTCGGACGTCAGAGTAATCTCGGACTATAAGGGACCAGTGCTCATAACAAATATTTCCACACCCATTTTCTTTAAAATGGAAATCCATACTTTTGTTTATATAGATTAGACCGTTGGTTTTCCCGTTTGAATGGTTTTACACTAGTAATTTTGGGGCCCTTTATAGCTTGTTGTTCGGTGTGAGCCAAGGCTCCGTGTTGAAGGCCGTACTTTAACCTATAATGGTTTAATTTTTAAATTGTTATTTGGATGGAGAGTTGTCTCATTGGCACTCACACCACATCTTCCTATATCTATATACAGAGATTCGCATATAAGGTGAAAAACAATTTTACAGAAATAAGTTGATTGTCACAGATTCATGGAAGATCATTGAAGCTAAAGGTTATTCTTATACTTACGAAAACAAACAATGTAAACAAACACATGTGAAAATTCCCGCCAAATTCAACAAACGGAAGTGAAAAGAATTATATCTGAAACCCACGGTCTCCCTAATTAGCGACACAAAGCGTCAAGAAGCGACAAGAAACTATTTAGCGACAAGAAAACATTTTTAGCTATTATAATTGCTTATTCCAAATAAAAATTAAAAGACTAAGCAAAAGAAAGCAATTTTAATGACAAGAAAGTTAATGTTGATAGAAAAAAAATGAAACATAGATCTAATTCAGTTGCTACATTTATTTACATGATATTTTATTATGTATAGCAGCAAGTATTACGTTTACCCTGTCGTTTTATAATATTACTTTTACTGGTGTTTTAGAACAATAATATATTTATCTTATAATTTGTTTTTAAAACTATCTTTGTACAATTATATAATAAACTTGCAAAATGCATGATGTGTGTGCATCATTGTCCAGAAAATTCATGAACACATTGTGAAATACAAAAGAACTGAAATCAAACAAGAGGAAAACATAATTAAAATGTGTTCTGTTTTTTTCATCATTTGATATAGTATATTGCCTCCTTTAATGATATTTATCATGTTTATGCATATTGATTGAAGATTAAAGGAAACTTTCAATGACAATCTTGAGTTTTCAATAGGTGTTCACTATTTACAATCATTGTATATTCTGGCGCGTGTAATTGTATAGTCTGATGCGTGTATAAAGTTGAAGGATGTTATTGTAGCAATAAAACAAGGGACACACGCCTCGTTAATCTCATTTGATGTTCTACGTTGTGTATTACCTTATAGGGTGCAGCTACAGCTAACGTTGGGCAATCAGGAAAAATGAATTGCACAGTTAGAAAGAAAATGATATTTCATGTTTTTGTTTCAATAAATCCTTCAAAGGAAAGGTGACAAATCTTTGTTTTTATTTTCATTTTACATTGTAAAGCGTGTGCATATCCTTTGATCTAACACATGTTTAATTTCTTAATCTATTCATATAAAGATAAAACTACACAATCCCTTCCTTACAAATGTTTAATTTCTTCCTCTATCAATATAATAATAAAAACTACACAATCCCTTCCTCATAAATGTTTTTAATTTCTTCATTTATCAATATAATAATAAAAACTACACAATCCCTTCCTCATAAATGTTCAATTTCTTCATCTAGCAATATAATAAGAAAAATTATCAATTCATTGCTCGTATATTAAAAAAGTATTTTTTTATATTTAATAAAAAAAAAATGTTTTCTTGTCGCTAAATAGCTTCTTGATGCTTCTTATCGCTTTAGTCGACAAGTAGTGAGACCCAAAACCCACAATAAAGTTTGAGGAAATACATTTTCTCTGATATGCAATATATATGTTAAAATAGCTAATTTCAAAATTGATTTCAATACGTTAGTGTTCGCATATTAAAAAGCAGGAGTATAAACAATCTAGTTGAAAAATAATATTGTGGGATACCTTTTGGTCTTCAATGAGACCACTAAATAGTTATGCTGCAATAATACGTGTTTCTTTCCCCGTCTCAATCAGTATCCTATCGAAATATTTATTTTTATTGACAATGAAATTCATGTACAACAATTTTATTTCATGATAGTATATCGTACAGACCTCCAGAGGACAACAGATAAAAGAAATGGACAAGACATGTGGTTGTAAAGGAATACGGTCGTGTATCTTGTGCGAAAATCAGGAAACGCCCACAAATCAACAGGACTGTCAGAAGTCAGATTGTGTAAGAATAAGATACTAAGAACATTATATTAATTGTCTCCTAAAGGACACACAATAATAAGAAGAATATTCTTCCAATCCTTGATTGGCAGCATAACATGTACACACAAAACAATATACCATGATTTGTAACAGAAAAACATATATATATTGAATGAAACATTAAAAAGTTCAGACAGATGTTTTTATCTTCATTCTATAAAAATCACATACCTTTAATTCCATGCAAGATCAGAACTATAAAATCATTACATAAGAATACGTCCTTGCATCTCTTTTTTAAATTATATAAATATATGATAAAGCAATACCATGAATACAGTACAGGCACTTGTCTCTGTAGTCGGAGATAACTAACTCTGTCGTCCAACAGCTGTTTTGCTAGACAAGTACGGTCGTGGGACAGCCCTGCTTATCAGCAGTTGGACGACAGAGTAATCATGTAATGTTGGACTATTGTCTCTGGGTCTAAGCTATTTTCAAGTTAAAATTAATAGATCGTTATCAGGTTATAATCTCTACAAGATTTTTGGTTGGTTTTATTTTTACATTTTTTAATACCTTCAAGTCTCACAATTCAAAACACTCCATCATTGTCAATATCTTGATTTTGTTGAGAGTATCACACTAAATATATAAGCATGCTTTCAAATATAGTACCGACCACCAGAAGAAAAATAAAAGTTGATTGAACAAAATGGGAAAAAGTGAACTTGGTAGTAAAAATTGAAAATCTTTCATTCTAATCTGCTATACATTTCAATTTGCAGTTATTTATTTCTCCTGTTTTACACTGCCACTTGGTAGAGACTAAGACCCTATCTTCATGATCTTGTTGGTGTTGATATATCAGTATGTCAGAAATGAATTTCGATAACTTATCTATTGAACATAAAAGCAACTGACCAAAGTTGTTCAATGAATACCAATTATTTATTTATCGCCCTCGAAAGTGGGCAGTCATTTATTTCTTCTTTTTACCATGCCACTTGGTAGAGACAAAAGATTTTGTTGGAGTTGATATAGCAGAAATGAATTTTGATTAATCATATACTGAACATAAAAACTACAGACAAAAGTTTTCAAATAAGCACTGATTGATTATTTTTTGCATTTGAAAGTGGGAGATTTCCATAATTACATTTTCATGGTTATTAGCTCAGGAGGGTAAGCAGAAATGCACACAATCTCTAAATAAACAGTAAAAATCACTGAAAGCAAAGGGACAGCACTTTTATTGCTGTTCTTCACCTAGAAACTTCAGTGAGGCCATCAAAACTAGTCAAATGTCAAGGTTAAAGCATTTTAGGGTACCTATTCTTAATTTAGAAACTACCAGCAGGGAAAAAACTTAAAGGGTGCCCAGTCACCCATGGCTCCTAGATTTTGAGCTGGGCCTCTAAACTTTCAGATAAAGTCAAGTTGAACATATAGAAAATAATTATGAAGTATCTGGTCTGGGCTCCCAGTTTGAAATTCCCAAGTTTAGTCCCTGTGTAACCATGAGGCATACCTTCATGAAAAATAGTCAAAAGATATCCTAGAAAGGTTAAAAAACAACCTGCTGCAATGGGCTGCATCATTTTTTTTATCATATGTAGCTCATGCACAATAATTTTTGCAAGATAAAAGCATTAATTTGAAGTTTGAAATTTTTACATAATTAAATTATAAAAGAAACATTAATTAATATCATGAATATGATTTAAAAAAAAACCAAGTTTTTAAATGTACATTTTGTATAAGTGCATGAATTGATTATGGTTGGAATTAAATTAATTACCATGATTAAAAATAAAGAGATGTGGTATGATTGCCAATGTCATTATTAGAAAACAAATTCTGACAGAGCCCATTATGGTTTAATGATTTGTTCCAGTCTTGTTCATGTTTCACCTGTTTTTGATTTTTAGGTAGATACATATGATTTTTGTTGTCATTGTGGTAAAGCTTGGATACAGACTTCAAAGGAATCAGACAAGGATGAAGAAAAATTTTCCAATTGTGAAATGATTACTACCCAACAATGTTGTGAAAGTCATGATGAACAGGGAACCAGAAAATTCATACATTTTCCGGGAATACAGATTTATTGTGACTTTATCAACAAAACAGAAGAACAGACAATCTGTGATAAGATATATGAAACTCCATTTTGTTTGTCACAGTCAGGGAGAAGAAAACAGGTAAAGATAAACATTGTTAAAAGGTTTTCCTGCTGTTTTGAAGACCCATTGGTTTTTTTCAGCTCTTTGGTCAGGTTGTCTCTTTGACACATCTCCAATTTCCATTTAAATTTTAAGATTAAACTAATAAAATAAAATTGGCAGAGTGTATCCGAAATAAAACATACTAGTAACATATAACAGTTCCAAATGATAGTTGAAGAGAAAAAAAGTCATGAAAATACAGAAATATAATAAATTTTTAAGATAATTTGAAGAAATTTGTTAACAAAATATATTTGAATATTAAATACTACAATACCAATGCAAATACACTTTTTTATAGTCCACATTTTTGTGATTTTATTATTGGGTGTCTTTTATCTGAGTTTCTTATACTTTTTTAAATGCATATGACAATCCCAGACTTAAAGTTGCAATACTTAATTATATGAATATGCATATGACAATCCCAGACTTAAAGTTGCAATACTTAATTAAAGTATAGTATTTTACTGACTCCTTGAAGTCAGAACATAATGCGACTTGTTCAAGTCAGTTTGCACAACAGGATTTACCTCAATGAAATATTAAGATATCAAAAATATACCAAATAAACTTTTATATAGTTCTTACAATTGTGACTTAATATTTGTGATTTTTTTTCCTACTTGTATCCATACATTCTAACTATAACATCACAATCATGATAATGCCTGACTTTTACAGAACTTTGCAATCCATTTAGTTTTTGACGGACTCTTTTAAGTCAGAACATGATTTGACCTGTTCAAGTCAGTTTGAAGAACAAAATTTCCAATCAAAGCTAAGTGTTCTTCCTCTTAGTCTTAGCCCCCTCCTGAATCTGCCACTGTTGAGTTTATTTATTAATAATTTTTTTAAGAAACAATTAAATCAAATGGTCATTTATCTTAGAGGATCTTGCATGTAGTTTATGTGTCTTTTATCTGACTTTTCCATACATAACATTAATATCATACATGTATGGCAATGCCCGACTTAAAAATTTCCATAAACTTAGTTTTTGACTGATTTTTATAAGTAAGAACATGATTTGACCTGTTTAAGTAAATTTGTCTGAACATGCCCATTTGACCTGTTTAAGTCAATTTGTCTGAACATGATTTGACCTGTTCAAGTCAGATTGCAGAACAAATTTTCCAATCAAAGCTAGGTGTACAATGAGTTCCTTTAAGCCATGCTTCTACATCTGCCATCTGTGAATTTATTATTTGATAAATGTTTAGAAACAATTAAGTGAAATGGTTATTTATTTTAGGGGATCTTACATACATTTCCTTTGTTCTGACGTTCCCATACTTTCATTTGGTTCCCATACTTTCATTTGATATCATATGTCAGTGCATCACTCTAAAAATTGCAATAAAATTAGTTTTGGACTGACTGTTTTAAGTCAAAACATGATTTGACTTGTTTAAAAGAAAATGCATTTAAATATTGAATATACCAAATAATTTGTTTTATAGTCCTCATTGTGACTTGAGGGGACCTTATTTCCTCTGTGCTATATATCTGGCTTTCCCATACATTTTTAAATCAATATGACAGAACTAGACTTGGTGGAAATAAGTTTAGTTTTGACTGACCTTTTTTAAGTCAGAACATAGTGTGACTTGTTTGAGTCAGTTAGCACAGCAGTATTTACCTCAATGAAATATTAAAATAATAAATGTTTAGCTCTTGATAAATTTAGCTTAAAGTGGATGAGAATAAATCCTTTATTTTTTCCTTGGAAGATTCAAGGTATTGTCATGGTACTAGTAAATGTATCCAATATTGTATTTTGTAAATCTTTTGATAATGACAGAAAATTGTATGATCCATTTTTTCTCCTCTGGTTTTTGTTTGTATTTTGAAATGATTGAATTTGATGAGATAGATATTTTATGTTAAGATTCTGGTATTAGAAGAAGGTTTGATGAGCCCCACTTTTTAAACTCTTTGATTGGAAACTAGTAATCATTATACTTTTATGGAGATTGATCACAAAGTGGTAGTAAGGACTGCTTCAAGTCAGAACAAAAAATGACCTCTCTAAGTCAAAATGCCTCAAAAAGGGACATAAATCTTATTAGAATATGAAGATATTAAGTCACAATATTTTGTGCAAAAGCTGACCTGTGGAAGTCATTTTATGATAAATTAAAGTCTGACATAAACTGACCTGTACAAGTCATATTCTGTTGAGTGCAAGAAGGGAGACAACACTTACATCAAATTATATCTGACCTATGGAAGTCATTTTATTCTGACTTGTTTATGTCAGAGCTCTGACTGTATAAACAGTATGTCTTTTCGATAATTCTTCAGTATATCTATACTTTATCATTTTGAGGTTTTATATCTATACATGTATAAGTAACTGTAAGTTAACCAATTTGAAATACTGTGAACTCATTTATATTTGTTGGATACCAATTTTTGTGGATATCTTGGGGACAGGGGAACCACAAATTTCAATGTTCAACGAAAGGAATGTATGCAGAATTTGCCAAAACACTAAATTTAATATCCACGAAAATACAAGTTTTCATAATTCCACAAAAATTAGTATCCACAAAAATAAAAGAATCCACAGTAATTGGAGATTGTTATGTTGGATCATAGACAACAAGTCACATACTAGTATATGATTTTCAACCTGATAAGGTTATTAGTTGTGATGGTTTTTTTTGTGACATGTATAGCAACATATGGTTTTGATAATTTAAAAACAAACATGAGGATGTTCTATGTATAAATGCCAGAGGAGAAAATTGTTGGCCTATCGAATCCAACAGATTAAACAAAATGGCACAAATTCTCAAATTTTGATGTTTGCAGTAGATATAAATATTAGATTATTTAGTCTCAATTTGTTTTTCAGGACTATGGACCAAAGGTGAACTTCAAAAAGAAGAAACTAAAATTAGCAGAGTTCACAGGACTTCCAGATTTCAGCAAAGACATATATGACCGAATGAAAACGGTAGACATGTTGTCAGATTTTAAACCTGTTGAACTTTGTAACTTAGAATATTCTTCAGAACGAGGAGCATCTATTGATCCACATTTTGATGACTTTTGGCTTTGGGGAGAAAGACTCGTCACTCTAAATCTTCTATCTGATTCAGTTCTTTGTTTTACAAATGATGACGTTCCTAGGACAGAGGTACATTTGCCGATGTATCAAAGATCTTTGTTAGTCGTTTACGGTCCAGCTCGAAACAAATGGAAACATGCAATACATAGAGGTGACATCAAAAACAAAAGAATTGCTGTTACATTGAGAGAACTGTCCAATGAATTTCAAAGAGGGGGAGGCAGAGAAGAAGAAGGAAACAATTTAATAGATATAGCTCTGACTTTTAAGGGTACAGCTATTGGAGTTCACAAGATGTCAGAGCATTCTGAACCTTGAAAATTAAAAATTGTAATGCATAATGAATTTGAATCTTTCTTGAATTGTTAAAAATGAAACAACACAGTTATATGATTATATTTAGTCTATTCATATTTGATATTTATATTTTTATATGACTGCCAAAACTAGTGGTGGTTGTATATTGGTATGACGTTGGCGTCGACATAGTCGTTTCGTCTGAAAACTCATTGGTTTTCGCTCTATAACTTTAGTTAAAAGTAAATAGAAATCTATGACATTTAAACAAAAGGTTTATGACCACAAAAGGAAGGTTGGGATAGATTATGGGAGTTTTGGTCCCAACAGTTTAGGAATTAGGGGCCAAAAAGGGGCCCAAATAAGCATTTTTATGGGTTTTCGCACCATAACTTTAGTACAAATGTATAGGTAATTAAAAATCTATGAAATTTATACACAAGGTTTATTACCATAAAAGGGAGTTTGGGATTGATTTTGGGAGTTTTGGTCCCAACAGTTTAGGAATTAGGGGCCAAAAGGGGCCCAAATAAGCATTTTTATTGGTTTTCGCACCATTACTTTAGTATAGGTTATTAGAATCTATGAAATTTAAACATAAAAGCGAGGTTGGGATTGATTTTGGGAGTTTTATACCCAACAGTTTAGGAATAAAGGGCCCAAAGGGTTTAAAATAACAGTTGATATAAGTGCAGTGGCAGATCCAGAGCAGGGGCTGATCCAGCCATTTCAAAAGGGGGGTTCCAGCTATACATCCCCATTTTAAGGCATTGATCAGCCAAAAAAAAGGGGGGTTCCAATCCCGGACCTCCCGCTCTAGATCCTCCAATGCAGAGGGAGGTGGCGGTTCAGGGCTTGGAACCATCTCTTTAATAAATGGCTATATCTGCCCCCTGACATGAACTAGAGGCAAAAAAAGGAGAAAAACATGGACTGAAGGTTTTTTTTCTGGTTAAGCACTATTGAGACAATTTAAAAGCAGTGAAAGGGAGGTAACCCAAATGTTTGATTACCTTTTACAGCGCTTTTGAATTATGTATAACAAAATTTTGTAATTTAGAGGTCAAGAAGTTACTATTAAATTTATGATGATTGAAGAATATTGATTTTAGCCCTGGTTTTTGTTGAGCCTGCGACTTTTGTCGCAGAAAGCTCGACATAGGGATAGTGATCCGGCGGTGGCGACGGCGTGTTAGCTCACTTCTTAAAAGCTTTATGTTTTAGAAGGTGGGAGACCTGGATGCTTCATACTTTGTATATGGATGCCTCATGTTACGAAGTTTCCGTCAGTCACATGTCCAATGTCCTTGACCTCATTTTCATGGTTCAGTGACTACTTGAAAAAAAAAGTTAAGATTTTTTTAGTCGGAGATAACTAACTCTGTCGTCCAACAGCTGTTTTGCTAGACAAGTACGGTCGTGGGACAGCCCTGCTTATCAGCAGTTGGATGACAGAGTAATGCATGTAATGTTGGACTACTGTCTCTGGGTCTAAGCTATTTTCAAGTTAAAATTAATAGATCGTTATCAGGTAATAATCTCTACAAGATTTTTGGTTGGTTTTATTTTTACATTTTTTAATACCTTCAAGTCTCACAATTCAAAACACTCTATCATTGTCAATATCTTGATTTTTGTCGAGACTGCAACTTTTGTTGCAGAAAGCTCGACATAAGGATAGTGATCCGGCGGCGGAGGCTACGGCGGCAACTACGGCGGCGGCGGTGTTAGCTCACTTCCTAAAAGCATTATATTTTAGAAGGTGAAAGACCTGGATACTTTGTATATAGATGCCTTATGTTACGAAGTTTTAGTCAGTCACATGTCAAATGTCCTTGACCTCATTTTCATGGTTCAGTGACCACTTGAAAAAAAAGTTAATATTTTTGGAATGTTTAATTCTCTCTTATTATAAGTAATAGGATAACTATATTTGGTATGTGCGTACCTTGCAAGGTCCTCTCGCCTGTCAGACATTTTTCACTTGACCTTGACCTCATTTCATGGATCAGTGAGCAAGGTTAAGTTTTGGTGGTCAAGTCCATTTCTGAGATACTATAAGCAATAGGTCTAGTATATTCGATGTAAGGAAGCACTGTAAGGTGTACATGTCCAACTGGCAGGTGTCATCTGACCTTGACCTTATGTTCATGGTTCAGTGGTTATAGTTAAGTTTTTGTGTTTTGTTCTGTTTTTCTTATACCATGTATACTGTATGCAATAAGTCTTCTATATTTTGTGTATGGAATGGTTGTAAGGTGTACAGGTCTACCTGGCAGGTGTCATATGACCTTGACCTCATTTAAATGGTTCAGTGGTCAAAGTTAAGTTTTTGAGTTTTGGCCTTTTTTTCTGATACTATATGCAATAGGTCAACTATATTTGGTGTATGGAAATATTTCATGATCTATATACATGTCAGTCGCGCAGGTTTTATTTGACCTTGACCTCATTTTTTACTGTTCATTGCTCAGTGTTAAGCTTTTGTGTTTTGGTCTGTTTTTCTGAAACTAAAAGCAATAAGTCAATTTTATTTGTTGTATGGAAGAATTGTTAGCTGTACATGCCTACCTGGCATGGTTTATCTGACCTTGACCTCATTTTCATGGTTCAAAGGTCAACGTTTAGTTTTCTTGGTTTATGTTAAGTTTATGTGACAGTTGTAATAAAACTTTATTATTAGGACTATCAACATAATATCAATGATTAGTAAAGAAGGCGAGACTTTTCAGTGTGTGCACTCTTGTGTATGTTATTTTCTATTTTTAGACTTATTTAAATGGGTAATTATTCGTTGCAAATTCCAATGGAAATTTGAATTGAAATTTTGACCAAACTTCATATCTAATAAAATTTGTTGATTTAGCTAACTTATATTTGTATTAAGTAACATTCGTTTATAGCTGAAAATTGTTTTAAAGTTGAATAAGCTACAATTAAAAATGTCTTGTCAGTCCCTCTCTGTGATTACCATAAGATAACTCTAGTTCATTTCCCAATCAATCTATCATCAAGGGAAGGGAAGTCAAATTGTTCGATTTTCATTCATAGTTTTTTTTTTAAATGATGAACGGTTCTTTATATTGGTATGTATTAATTTTAAACGTTTCAAATTTATGAAATTATATTCGTACATCAATGTTTTTGATACACCAATAACAAAAACAGTAAAAATATTGAATTGATACATTTTGTAATTAATCAAAATTATATCAGAAACCTAAACTTAATTATAAAAAAATGAACCTGTTAAGGGGAGACAATACTCGCTTAACTGTTTTAAATTGGCACATAATACAACGGAATGTCACTCATGCATACAAATGGCACATCATTATAATTAATTAACTGTGCAATCGTGCTCCACCTTCAATGATGATTCTCAATTATAAATATAACCAACAGCTGTTAATCTATACTTAGTGAAGACTAATGAAAGCTAACCCACTGTAAAAATATTTCTTTTCAAATTTTTAAAACTTCCTCAGAAAAATGCTCGAGCCACTTGACTTTCATAGCTCAAAATTAACGTTTTTACGCAATATTTGAATAAAGAAGTTAAAGATTATTCGTTTCTCAAAGTGTAAGACGCAATAAAAATCGTATGCTTACACCATCTTACCGAAATACGGATTTAATTAAGTTCTGAACATTTCGACATTTCTTCGTTTATTTTATCAAAACCGGTTTTAAACAAATCACAAGTACGTGTTAAGATCCGACTAAATACATATTTCCCGATATGGTCAGGTAAATTTGCTAGTTTGTGTTCTTTGGAACAAGGGGGGGGGGGGGGGGGGCACAAATATTTATGGTAATCTCGGAGCATACAAATCATGCTTGAAACTTTAAATTCAGCATTTTAATTGGCTCATTTCGGAGTATAAAACAGACTTGAACATTTTAGGCCTGTTCCTGTCATTGTAACTCTTCTGAAACAGCACAACAGAATTTATGAAGCTTGTAGATAATAAGTACATACTATGTAGATGTGCATATCGACAGGAAATTTCGATTCAATTTTGTTTCTAGGAGTGATGCCCCTTTAACTAAAATTTTGGCCAAAATATACTACTGCAACAGTTTGTCATCGCAACTCCTCTGAAACCACACAACAAAATTTCATGAAACTTGTAGATAATAAGGACATTCTGAATAGATGTGCCATTCAACAGGAAATTATGATGTTTTTTTTTTAGGAGTTATGCCCCTTTTACTCAAACATTTGGCCTAATTATACTACTACAACAGTTTGTCATCGCAACTTCTCATGAATTATATTCTCATTTACGATGTTGGAGAAATTTTGTTGAATATGTGCATAGACCAAGGTGAGCCTCTAGGTATTGTCGAGCATTTAAATTTTAGAGATGGCAGACCTGGCTGGTTCACACTTTGTATATAGATGCCTTATGTGACGAAGTTTCTGTCTGTCACATGTCCATTACACTTAATCTCATATGTATGGTTCAGTGACTACTTTAAAAAAAAGAATTGTTATGTAAGTTTCCTCTCCAATAATGAGTAATAGGATAATTATATTTGGTATGTGCGTTATCATGCCCGTTACACAGTTTTCACTTGACCTTGACCTGATTTTATTGATCAGCGAACAAGGATAAGTTTTTTTGTGGCCAAGACTATATCTCAGATAATGTAAGCAATAGGTCTTGTATATTCGATGTATTGAAGGATTGTAAGGTGTTACGGTACATGTCCAACCGTGACAGGTGTCATCTGACCTTGACCTTATGTTCATGGTTCAGGGGCCAAAGTTAAGTTTTGGAGTTTTTGTCTTTCCTTCTAATACTTCATGCAAAAGGTCAACTATATTTGATGTATGGAAACATTTTATGATGTACAGGTCAGGCTCACAGGTTTTATTTGACATTAACCTCATTTTCACGGTTTATTTCTTAGTGTAAAGTATACGTGTTTTTGGTCTGTTTCTTAGAAACTATAAGCAAATAGTTCAACTAGATTTGTTGTATGGAAGGATTGTAAGCTGTACATGTCTGCCTTGAACGGTTCATCTGACCTTCACCCCATTCTCATGGTTCATTGAACAATGTTTAGTTGTCTTGGTTAAGTCTGTTTCTTAGAAACTTTAAGCAATAGGTCAACTATATTTAGCGTATAAAATGATTGTAAGGTGTGCATGTATTTCTCATTTGTTTTATATGACTTTGACCTTACTCTTGAAGCATGTTTATGTATTAGTTGTAGTAAGGCTTTCTAAACTATTTAGGACAATCAGCATATTAATATCAATGGTTGGTAAAGAAGGCGATACATTTCAGCGTGTGCACTCTTCTCAGCAATAGGTTAACTATATATAGCGTATTGGATGAATGTCAGGTGTGCATGTATGTCTTGTTTCTAGTATTTCGGCGTGTGCACTCTTGTATTTATTTTTGTCGTGTTCATTTTCACTAAATTTTAATGAGTACATGGATAACTCTATTTGGTATATGGGTTCCTTACTATATCTACATGTCAATCAGACAGAGGTCATCTGACCTGACCTCAGTTCATGGATCAGTGATCAAGGTTAAAGTTACATGATTATGTCTCTGTTTCTTATTTAAGCAGTAGTGTATGTCAACTATTTGTGGTGTATGGAATACTTGTTAGTGGTGTATGTTAGTCTTTCAGGTTTTATCTGACCTTGACCTGATTTTTTTATATGTACTTTTCTAGTATTATACAAAACGTCAGCTCTATCTGGTGTATAGAATAATTGTAAGGTGAACATGCCTGTCTGACAGGAGTTATTTGACCTTTACCTTATTGTCTTTGATCTTAAAACATGTTGAGTTTATTTGATACTTGTTATGAGTAAAACCTTAAACTTGAAGTCAGCTAGTGATGCATGTAAGTTGAACAGACGAGAAATTTCAGAGTGCTCACTCTTTGTTTGTGTGTTTTGTATTTTAGTACAAATATTTTTGGTATTTTTGTCACATAGGAACACTTTGGTATTTTTGACACATATATAGGAACACTTTGGTATTTTTGACACATAGGAGCCTCTATTTTATTTAACATACAAGTATATTATACATATTTGATATTTTTCTCTCCCTTAAATCTATTGCTAGGTATATAATTCCTGATGGCAATGCGAGTCTTGTCCGGTTGTTGATCTTTGTTCTGTTGTGCACTGTTTTTTTCTTTTTCTTTTTTATCTTTTACCGGGGGAAAATAGGCATATTACTTTGGAAAAAAAAAGCTTTTTACTTTTATAGATATATATATAATTCTTCTTCTTATTCAATTATGACCAACTGTAAATAGAAAACACTAAAATTTGCAAAAGTTGTCTTCAAAAGTCATGTAAATATTAAGTCCGAGATAACTATGACTTCAACGCTGGGTTTCCAACGGAGCCAGCTTATCTGACAAAACTGTGGTTGGACGTCAGAGTAATCTCGGACTAGTAAATCTCGAGAAAAGTACGGCAGCTTGAATTTTACCTCTCCCTCTCCATCTCATAGTAGTACCAATATCGCTCCCTGAAAGTGCCATACATTTACGAAAACGCGCACCACAAAGTATTGCACACATGTAGAAATGCCGTGTGAGGCCAATCCAATATGACTTGTTTCTTATCAATCCTAAATGAACATTCGGATAATTGTAATCTTTCAAAATATTTCTGGGTACTGAATACATTGATAGTAAAAAAGTGCTAAATTTTTCGACGAACACGGCGCAAACTTGAGGATATCATATTTTGCTTTCGTTTAATGTTTGGTTAAACAATCGAAATTTTTCTCATTTGATTTGTTTAACATTTTGCGATTTTGGAGCCTTTTATAGCTCACGTTGAGATATGAGGTTTCGGCTTATTGTTGAAGCCAGTACGTTGCATATTTATACATTTGGTCTCAGGTGAATAGTTATCATAGTTGATGGTACCATATATCTATATATACAGTGCGTTTATTTTCCTTGGCGATATTTCCCCCAAAACATCCCGGTATATACATGCCCATTATCTTTCACAATTTAGCAAGAAAAAAATATTGTGCGTCCAATGTAGGTCAATTTACTTTTGGGTTTTTACAACAAAAGAGTAAATATCTATTTTTAGTATTTCATTTCTATAATAATACCTTCTTTAGTGGCGGATCCAGAACTTTTCATAAGTAGGGGCCCAATAACTGCCTAAGAGGGGACCCGCTTCAGTCACGCTTCAGTGATTCCCTATATAAGCAACCAAAATTTTTCCAAAAAAGAGGGGGCGGGCCCCCTGCCCCTCCCCCCCCCCTAAATCCGCCTCTGTTCTTTCAGTTTAATGGTCTTAAATATACATTTTAGCAAATATCAAATATATTTCAGGAAATCAAACTTGATATTATGGAAATAGAAATTTTGCATTCATTATATTATACTATATTATTAACACTACACTATGGATCACTATGCAAATCGATAAAACTATTACTGTTTTCCCAAGCCGTTGACTTTTCAACACTAACGGTATTTTCAAGTACCTGCAAGCTAGTTTATTTCTGCGTCACGAATAACAGTCTTGTTGATGACGTCATACGACTTAACGGCAAAGTTTTAAGATAGAATAACAATGTGTTTGCAATGTCAAAAAAGTAATCTTTATGTTTACAAAGTCATTATACATCAATAAAGGCATACTAGTTCAAGGGATGTGTATTCAAAATATGCGGAAAATATGCATTCTACCTCGAAAAATAGGATTTTCCATATATGAAAATGAAAATAAGGGAGTAAAAGGATTTCAAATGTCATGTATATAGATGGAAAATTTGCCACTTGATACCTCTACTTACAGTGTAATGCATGGACTGTTAGAGTACCCGAGACCGATGGTCCCATAAACTCTGACAGTAGCATGTACTTTGGTTCCTCAGGGTATAAAAATACGGATATGGTATTATTGAAATTCGAAATTATAAAATTTTGAAAATTATTCCAAATTTAAGAATTACAAACCAACGTGCGTCGGGGCTCTATTTCCTTCAGTTCAAAACGTCGAAATGTTACAGTTCAATAAATCAGGCCGAACGTCGTGATCGCAATGTTTTCGAGCGCCAACAATTATGACATCTAATTGCGACGTTATGCTTGAACTTATGTGTGACGTCAGGCTTCATAAGCAAAATAAAATCATAAATGGCCGCGCCCATCATATCCAAACATTGTAAGGACGAAGGGTAAACTCAGAATAATTCATGGAACGCTACAAAGGTAATGAAAATGACTTATCGAATTTGGAAAGAGAATGACTTTGACTCATTTTCTGTCCTTGCCAACACGAAGAAAATCAACTTTTCAAGGGCACGACGATAGAGGAGGTACTTCAAGACATTCGCTCGCACAACCCCAATTATCAAATTACCAATTGCAGTTAGCTGCACATTTGAATAGGTTTGTACAAGCCACTGGTGAAGTAGTTAAAATAAACGTCGGAGGACAATTATTCCAGACTTACAGAAGTACCCTACAAAACATTCCAAGAACACGACTTTCAGAGCTTGAAACAACAAGTCCAAACTATGATACAGAAACAAAATCTTACTTTTTTGACAGAAATCCTGCTATCTTCCAGTGTGTTTTAGATTTCTATAGAGACGGAGTAATGCACATTCCTCGTGATGTATGTGTGCGACAAATTGAAAATGACTTGTCATTCTGGGGGCTGGCCTTTTCAAATTTAGCTGATTGTTGCAGAAGATATTTGGAAGAATCGCTTAATGACATAGCATCATATGAAGCATTGATAGACGAAGTCAGAAACGTTCCAAGAAACCTTTATAGTGTTCACAGTAAAACGTATAATCATTATGAATACTCATCTTGGAGAATTCGCCTCTGGGAGTTTTTGGATGATTTTACATCGTCAAAATGCGCTAAGGTGAGTAAGTTGTTAAACATGTATTTGAATAGTAACAGAAAAGCAAGGAGCGAACCAAATATGCCCTTATTCTAAGTCTTAGAGGCATGATTTTTTTTATTAGTTGTTAATGGCTTTGAACTAGCTGTCAGATAACTGCGAGTACTCTCAGATCTGTTCATTGTGTCTTTTTGTGTCGGGATGCATAAGTACCCGGCCACGTCCACTTTTATTTTTTGTCTATCTGATGAGTTAAGCCTTTTTCAACTGATTTTTATAGTTCGTTCTTATGTTGTACTGTTATACCACTGTCCCAGGTTAGGGGGAGGGTTGGGATCCCGCTAACATGTTTAACCCCGCCACATTATTTATGTATATGCCTTTCCCAAGTCAGGAGCCTGTAATTCAGTGGTTGTCGTTTGTTTGTGTGTTACATTTTTTTTTTCGTTCATTTTGTTACATAAATAGGGCCGTTAGTTTTCTCGCTTGAATTGTTTTACATTGTCTTATCGGGGCCTTTTATAGCTGACTATATGCGCTATGGGCTTTGCTCATTGTTGAAGGCCGTACGGTGACCTCAGGCTATAATTGTAAATGTTTGTGTCATTTTGGTCTTTTGTGGATAGTTGTCTCATTGGCAATCATACCACATCGTCTTTTTTATATTATTGTTTGGTTCAAACTAATTTTCTCATGATTCAGTATGAATTCAAAATTGATTTTTAGAACTATATATTAAAGAAGGATTTATCTTCAAAAAGCACAGTATGAAAGCGCAAAAAGTTTGTTCAAGAAATGACCTTGAAAAACATCAAGAAATTGAGAATAAAAATAGGGAATTTGTCAGAGAGACAACAACCCGACCAAAGAGCAGACAACAGCCGAAGACTTTTTATTGTGCACATGTCATTCTATTCTTTGAAATATATATACAGATAAAAATATAAAAACAACAAATCTGAAGAATAAAAGTACCGATTTTGCATGTACTTGTATGTATGCATGTTTGAAGACCCTTGCTATCAAAAAATCTACTTCCCTATTCTGGTATTTTCGGAAAAGCTCCCTCACTGGTCTCAGATATTTGGTTTCCTCTTTCTCGCTTTTGTACATAACTTTTAATGTATGCAAGTGGATGCAGCATGTGTTTCCCATGAACACATTCTCAATTTAATTTTTATTTTTTCAAATTATGTGAACGTCTTGTGGTGTTCCGGGGGTCGGAATCCCCTTTTAAAAAATGTTTGGACTTTCGCCTATAATGCTCAAAGGCATCACAACTTTTGATGTTGTACAATCATTTCTTTAGAATTTAAAAAGAACGTGACACCGGAAATAAACTGTACCGTTACATACCCAGTTTACCCCTAATATTGTTGATGGCATACACACATTTCTTTGGAGTTTCCGTTTAAAAGTAACTGTTGTGTTTTTGTTTTTGTTTTCGTTCAGAAACGCTAATGTAAAAAAAGGATTTTGGGGTTTTAGCTTAGTAATTAATGTGAAAGATATTGAAAATTTAGTCATGGTCTTTACCTTTTGAGAGTGCATACTCGGCATTTAATTTTATGTCAAGATTTCAAGAATCGTTTATGTCAGATTTCTTCTGTTTCGCATGCCCGTAAAAACGCGGCAAAACGATAATGATAATACCGCGGCAGAAGTCGACGTTTTCAGTGACGTCATATATTTCAATGGCCGCCTGTTGCATAAGAGCTGTGTTTCGATGTAACAAGTAATCTTTAGAAGTACAATAACGACGACTAAACAAGATGGCTCACTACTCAATGGCCAGTCATACCCGCCCGCCTCCAGGAAAAAGTATGGGATGGAAAGATTTGATAAAAAAGATAACACAAACTACTAAAGAAGAGAAAAGTAACACTATTATTATTAACGTTGGCGGAGAAGTTTTTAAAACCAGTAAAGATCATTTCAAGCGATTTCCAAAGACAAGACTAGCAGATTTGGACGCAAACAGTGGAACCTACGAAGAAAGTACAAATTCTTACTTCTTCGACCGAAATCCTGTTTTGTTTCATTACATTTTGGATTACTACAAGTCCGGGGAGCTTCATATACCACATAATGTATGTTATCGTTTGGTAGAATCGGAACTTTCATACTGGCAAATTGAATATTCCGAAATGACTGACTGTTGCAAAAAAATGGTTGAGGAGGATTTTGATGAATATGCGTCCGAAGAAAGTCTTCAACAAGAACTTAAAGTACAGCCAAAAATCTACAGTTCACAGAGCAAACATGTCCCCGATTACATTTCGAATTGGCGAATCCGTACATGGGAATTTTTAGATGATCAGTGCTCATCTACTAAGGCAACTAAGGTTTGTTTCGGATACAGGGTATACATTTCATTTTGAGGATTAATCCCTAATCCCTAACGCGAGGGCCGCTGACTACCTAAATAATCTATTTATTTTTCATATTACTGACTATTGACTTCGGAGTATATATTTTTTCGACATGTAACGGCCTATTCTGTGGCAGGACATCCTGCTACAGGTCAAGTAAGAGCAAGTTACAGAAGTATAATTTATGTCACAATCAGTAAAATTTGGAACATACCCCTCCCTTTTTTGAAGTTAAATGGTTGTTCCCCAACTATTTGATGTTTGTAATACACAGGGGGGGGACTGGTAAATTATCACTCAAAATGAACCCTTAGTAACATTGCTCTTATCTGACCGGACACGACTGAATATAAATTAATTTTTTACCTAATTTGACAGGTTTTTTTCGCAAAGATTTATTAAAAAATTAGACAAAATGCTCCACTTGTATTTAGTTTGAAGACGAATCATTGTTTACTTTATAGTTCTACAAATCTAAATATTTTTTAAAAATCTATACAGAATCACAGAAAAATTGGTTTGAACCGACATAAGATTCTGTAATGAGCAGTATCTAATTGCATCCATGCCTACTTTCACATCCTTAAAAATTGAATCAGTGATGTTAGTTTTCATATATGAATGGTTTTACACTACGTCATGCATCTTGGTGACCTTTATAGCTTGATGTTCGTTCAAGGCTCCGTGTTGCCGTCTTTTGTCCTATACTGAATTACTTTTTACAAATTGTGACTTTGATGGAGAGATGTTTATGGCACTTACACCACATCTTCTTGTATCTATTTATTTCGTATCCCCACATTTTAAGAACAATCTAACAATACTTGCCATATATTTTATATGGAATGGCTGACTCGGACTTTTTTAGTTGAAACATTCATTTTTTTAAAGTTGTCTTTCTGTGGACCGATGTTTCTGTATATTTTACTTATGTTACTCAGTACACTATCTGTTAATATAAATTATCATTTGACCGTTTTGTGTGCGTTTAAATATATTTACTTTAGGTACATGTATGTAGAAAGATATGCACGATGCCAAATGATAAAACAAAAAAATGCCTTAGACTCTTAGATAACCTAAATGCGCTGCATCTCTTGCAAAATCGGACTTTAAATAGTATATTGCATGTTATTTTTTAAAAGGTATATATATATATATATGATTGTTTTGATAGAGATTAATGGCCATACAAGGCAAAATACAGATTATCAAAGCGAATGCGTATACGTTTCTAATTCATATATTTACGCTTTTATGTTTTAAAATCCTAAAACAAAATAAAACTGACAATCATGAAATATGTGCCACTGGATGTTGATCAAATAATAAGCAGTCCATTAAGATCAAATAAAAAATATGATATAAATATACAATATTAGTAAAGTTGAGGAAAATATAAATATACAATATTCGTACAGTTTAGGAAAATATAGAATATATTTGACGAGCATCAGAAACAAAGACACTATCCTACAATTTTACCGTTTTAATTGCGCCCTTTCTTGCCATGTGAGTGTTTATCTCAGAATGTTTTACTTAGTCTCATTCCCTGACTTACGATTACATGTTTGGCTAGGCAGTACACCTGCAGTTCCAATGGAGGAGTTTCCAGGGTTGGAAATCCCCCTTTTGCTTGACAACTTATGCTTTTATATGGGGACATAGATGTTATGGTTGGAACATATACTTTTGAAAATGGCTTGATCTGCGTCTAGGTAAAATGGTTAAAGTTTTGCTAGCTCATTTTATGTTTGTAATTTTGAAAACATTCATGGGACAGAAGTCCGCCAATACAAATGTGTAAACGTTTGTAATTAGTTACATATATCATTGAATGCAAAGACGAATTTTATTGCGAATATTTCGTTCATAATGTCAATTTGTTGTATCGGTCCCTTTATAGCTGACTATGCGGTATGGGCTTTGATCATTGTCGGAGTCCGTTTGGTGACCTTATAGCTGTTTATGTCTGTGTCATTTGGTCTCTTGTGGGGGAGAGTCGTCTCATTGGCAATCATACCACATCTCAGCACAAAACAGTATGTTGCAACATGTAACGATATTTAATATTACCTTAATACATCCTGTTGGAAAGATGCGTGGTTCCGTCTTCAGGTGAATCCTCCTTCCTCGGCTGTTTCGGCGCTGTCCACTACAACCTCCAGAGGTGCGCCGACTGGGGTGATCAAGTCCCAGCCCGAAACCACGTCTTGGCTATCCATCCCTGCCTCTACACTTTACTGCTTCCACTGTTCTGACCTTTTCCTCCATAACCACATCGATGCTGTCTCTGCCTCTTTACACAAGTTCCCTATCAGTTTACTTCTTTCCCCTCCAACAATACCAAGTGCTCTCAATGCTCGCCACATAGACTGTCCCACAAACCCTCTGCTTCCCACTTCCACTGGAAATAACCAAACCCGCCATCCATTGTCTCTACATTCTGCAAGTAGATCTTGGTACTTCAGTCTCTTTCTCTCGTAGGCATCTTCTATTCTTTCTTCCCATGGTACAGTTAGTTCCAGCAGGATTGCCTGTTTTGTTGAGGCGGACCAAATGACGATGTCAGGTCTCTGGTTTGTTACTGCAATCTGTGGAGGGAATTGTAACTTCTGTTTAAGATCTACCAACATTTGCCAATCAGTTGCTGTTACCAATAAACCACTTCCTTCCACCTTCTTTTTCTGACCTTTCTCTCCTTCCTTAACAAAATTGACAAAAGTAAGTCCTTCCTTGTTTTTCCTTGGCTTCCTGATGTTTCTCTCTAGGGTGTCTGCTAGTGTCCCTAATACCTTGTCGTGTCGCCATGTATACCTCCCGTCTTTCAAAGCACTCGAGCATGATGATAAGATGTGCTCCAAGTTTGCTGGCTTACCACAAAGAACACACTTTGGGTCATCTATCAATCCCCATGTTGCTAGATTTGTTGGGCTTGGCAATACATCATATACTGACTTCAGCTTAAATTGCAACCTATGTGGCTCCATCTTCCAGATCTCATTCCATCCTAACTTCTGCTGTCTTGCTCCCTCCCAGTTTAACCAGCTTCCCTGTTTCTTCATGCTCACTGCCTTTACCATTCTACTTTCTTCTTCCATCGATCGTACCTCTTTCTGTACCAGATGTCTTTTTTCTTCCACTGTTGCTGTTCTCCATTTTGCTGTAGGTGTAACATCCAGCCCTTGTCTTCCAACTGCAACTCTGCCCACTATCTCACTGTGTTTTAATCGTGATTCAGCATCTTCTATCGTCTTCTTTGTTGACCACTTCCTTCCAGTTCTTATTTCTACTTTTGCTGATCGTACTTTCTCATCCCTGCTGTTTTTTAACGTCAGATGTTGTCTAACCTTGGTCACCTTGAATTCCTCAGTGATTGACTTGAGTGGTAGCTGTAACTTGGTTCCTAAACTGTATAGGCCCACACTGCTGAAACTGCGTGGTACTCCAAGCCATCTACGTAAGTAACTGTTTGATATTCTTTCCATTCCCTCTACCGTTGTCATTGGTACATCATACACAAGAAGTGGCCACAGCAGCCGAGGCAATATCCCATGCTGGTAAATCCATGCCTTGTACTTTCCTGGTAGTCCACTCTTATCTACTGCCTTTAACCAGTCGTCCAACTGCTTATATGTATCTTCCACATTCAACTTATCTGACAAGGTGTTGTTGAACCATTTTCCGAGACACTTAACTGGCTTCTCTGAGACTGTTGGTATTATTTCGTCTCCTATTTTAAACCTTTCCTCCTTGACTTTACCATTCTTCACTACCAAACTTCTGGATTTGCTAGGCTTCACTTTCATTCTTGCCCAGGTGATCATCTTATCAAGCTCTTGTAGTGTCCACCTGGCTTCGATAACTGTCTTTGTGCTTATTGTCATATCATCCATGAATGCTCTTCCTGGTGGTTGCCGTACTCCTGACTTCATCCATGGACCTCTGCTCTTCTTCTCTACTGACTTCACAATCATATTCATTGCTGCGGAGAAAAGGATGACAGATATCGTGCATCCTGTCACTATTCCCACTTCTAAACGTTGCCATGATGTTGTAAAATCCCCAACGGTAAATCTCAGCTGCAGATGGTTGAAGTACTCTCTTATCAGCTCTCTTACACCGTCAGGTACATGGTATCTCTCCAGCATCAACTCAACTAACTTGTGTGGTACTGTCCCATATGCATTCGCTAAATCCAGCCAGACAACTGCGAGCTCTCCCTTTGAATCTTTCGCTTCTCGGATTATCTGTGATAATACGCTTGTATGTTCAATGCAGCCTGATACACCTGGTACCCCTCCTTTCTGTACTGCAATGTCAATGTACTCGTTGCTCAGCATGTAGTTTGTCATCCTTTTAGCAAGAATAGCAAGAAATATCTTTCCTTCTACATTTAACAGTGAGATGGTTCTAAACTGTTTTAATGTCTCCGACTTCTCTTCCTTTGGTATAAAGCACCCTTCTGCCTTGTGCCAACTCTCTGCTAGTCGACCTCTTCTCCAGATGACTCTTATTAACTTCCATAGACGTCTTGTAATTCTCTGACAGTTCTTGTATACCTTATATGGTACTCCATTTGGACCTGGTGCCGATGCTGCCCTTCCTTTCTTGATAACATCTACTACCTCTTTCAACTTTGGTGGTGATTCATCAAAAACCTGCTCTGGATCTTCCGGGCGTATAAGTTGTTCTATATCTGGGAGTTCATCTTCCCTTTTTGAATCACTGTGCATTTCTCTTAAATATTCTTCTACTTCCTCTTTACTAGCTTTTAGTTGTCCTGATCCTTTCTTCCCCAACAATCTTGATGTAAATTGGAAAGGATCTGATGTAAATTGGGCTCTTGCTTTCTCTCTCTTTTTCCTCCTTTTCCTAGTTCTCTCTGCTCTCCTTGTGATCTTGAGTTTCTTCCTGATGGTGTCTCTCAGCTCAGATAATGCTGGTTTTTCATCCTCTGATGCCTGATTATATCTTTTCTTAAGTTGCCTTAGGTCTTTCCTCATCTTTGCTATTTTGGATTCTCTTCTGTTCTTTTGACCCTCTCGCCTCACCACCTCTTTCTCATCTGCACCAAATCTGTCCATACCTATGTTGTAAATAAATGATGTCATTGATTCTATCTTCCTGTCTATGTTACCTGCCAATGTTGTGTTCAAAATTGCATCCACATCCTCATCAAACTGTTGCCATTCACTTTTACTTTTATTGTTGGGCCATTTTACTTTCTTTCTTCTTATGTTCTCACTTGTGTCTGGTTTTCTTTTTGGCTCTTGTGGCTGTCTGTTGTTGTCTAAGCCCTCCTTTTCCTGTTGATTCCCCTCTACCATGCTGTCCTCCTCATTGTACAACACATGGAGGCTGTGGTCGCTGTGGTTTGTATCCTGAACCACCTCCTCCTCCGTCTCACCAGGTTGCCCTGTGCGTTGTGTTATGCTCTGATTTGGCTTGCATTTCATCTTTCCCATATGTATCTTCAGACCTCGTTGGTTCTTGCAAACTTTCCCACAGATGCATACATTTCCGTTGTTCAAATTCGTAGTCGTTGTTCGTTCCTGTGTTGTTTCCGGTGTTACCAATCCTGTAGGTTGCTCATCCTCCCCCGCTCTCGCACAACCTTGGGGGTGTCTTATTATATATTGTTCCATAGCTAGATGTAAGTGGGTTCTTCCTCACAGAAGATGTGCTTCGGCCTGCCAAGCCTCTGCACCCCTTGATCCCAGTCTCTCCTGAAAGTCTCCTGTCTCTCCAGGTTGTCACTGTTCTGTTCTCAGTTGTCATCCAGACTTTCCTGGCTGTCACTGGTTTCCCAGGTTAAATTACCTTAATACATCCTGTTGGAAAGATGCGTGGTTCCGTCTTCAGGTGAATCCTCCTTCCTCGGCTGTTTCGGCGCTGTCCACTACAACCTCCAGAGGTGCGCCGACTGGGGTGATCAAGTCCCAGCCCGAAACCACGTCTTGGCTATCCATCCCTGCCTCTACACTTTACTGCTTCCACTGTTCTGACCTTTTCCTCCATAACCACATCGATGCTGTCTCTGCCTCTTTACACAAGTTCCCTATCAGTTTACTTCTTTCCCCTCCAACAATACCAAGTGCTCTCAATGCTCGCCACATAGACTGTCCCACAAACCCTCTGCTTCCCACTTCCACTGGAAATAACCAAACCCGCCATCCATTGTCTCTACATTCTGCAAGTAGATCTTGGTACTTCAGTCTCTTTCTCTCGTAGGCATCTTCTATTCTTTCTTCCCATGGTATTATACTTCAAATACTTTCAACGCGGTTTGTGTTTGTACCAGCCGACAAAGCAGCCAATAACGTGGTAGTATGCCGTAACAATACACGGACGTACTTGTAAATGAACTAAAAATTCACCTACATTCAAGTCCGTGTTCTCCACAGAGAGTCATATACTAATAGTTAACAGACATATATAATATCCCCATCACAACTCAAGGTCTCATCTGAATAGTTGGAGTTCTCTACTATGTTTTGGTTACTTAAACTACACAAAACAATTAGTTTGACCAGATTATGCACTGCATTGATTGATATTGAGTATATTCTTATAGTTATAATTATCATTATTATTTCAGATTTGGCATGCAGTGTACATGATCTTGGTGATGATTTCCATATTATCATTCTTTTGTGCCACTCTGTCAGAATGTCGTGTCTCACTCGATGAGTCTATATACAGGTTTGGAAGCACCACAAATACAACACAGGAAATTACAAGTGACGAAATACCTAAAATCAAAAAATTGTTGAATACGGTTCCACATCCGGTGTTACAGATTATTGAATTAGCTTGTCTGATTTTCTTTACAGTGGAATTTGTGTTCCGGTTTGTGGTATGTCCATGGAAATTAAGACTCTTAAAGAACGTTACAACGCTGATAGATATGCTGTATATTTTGCCTGCATGGATGGTTTTGTTCGTAGAAGTTACACATGGAACGTTTTGGCATACGAAAAATGGCGTCACACTGTTTATAGTTATAGAGGCGATAGAAATTTTTCGAGTGTTAAGAATATTCCGTTTCATCAAACATCATCAAGGACTGCGAATACTTTATCTTGCAATTAAGAGTAGCATGCCAGAACTTTCGCTTCTTCTAGTATTTGTTGTTTTTAACACTACTATCTTCGCTAGCTTTATATATTGCGCTGAAGCTTTTACCCCTGATAATTTTGATAATGCTTTTCATGGTATGTGGTGGGCTTTGATAACCATGACAACTGTAGGGTACGGAGATATGTACCCCAAATCGTGGCTTGGTTACATTGTAGGCAGTTTTTGTGCTGTATTGGGGATAATTATGATACAAATGCCTGTACCGATTATTGTTAGCAACTTTCATGCTTACTATCGCTTGAGATTTTCCAATGATATTAGCGAAAAGAAAGAGGATTCGTCAAATGTAGAACTACCGCAGCCAGTACTACCGTTTGAAGACGTATACAACAGTCAAACTAGTATTCCAGGTACTTCGGTGAAAAGTTCTGAAGTTTCAGCAAGCCCTCCAGAAAGCAGATCTAGTTCGCCAGAACCTCCTCCACGCAATCGAATGTGGTTGCCGCCAATAAACAAAGTGAGTGTAGTTATTGATTCCAAACACACACTGGAAACAGAAATTGAGGAATGTTTATAATATGTATTATTGTTATTTGTTACATTGAAATGAGTTTTATAATATTGTCAGTACATGCATACATTGGGATGCTATAGCAAGATTAATGCAAAATATATGTAATTTCTTTACAGCCGATTTCATTGAGTAGTATGTATGTAGCCAAAGGTAATATCTTTGGTTAGCTTGCTTGTTAGCTTAACCGTGAAGTCATTATTTGATCAGGTATAGTACCGTCCTTTCGAAGTAGCCTAGTCCAACAGACAGATGGATTGGTTTTCTGCTAGAATGGTCTACTCTTAAAGGAGGACAGTTTACCTGACATAACAATGACTTCGCGGTTCACTTAACAAGCAAGCTAACCAAAGATATTACCTTCGGCTTCACACTCAATGAAATCGACTGTAACACATTTTTAGTGGTTCTTTTAAGATTTTGTTTGACTGCAGCAATGCTGTGGTAAATTTAAAATGATGTGTGTTTGTGTGGTATGTTCATTTACACAAACAATTAAAATAATGTTATTGCTTTACTGAACTTAAGTATATTATGAGGTAAATTTGTATTATATATATAAGTGAACCAAAAAAATATGTGTTTTTACATGCCTCTAACAAAAAACAAAACAAATCGACAACGCAGAGAAATAATGAATCTTTGATTAATACACATATCAGTATATTTGTTTCCATCTCTTGGTATCTTTCACTGTACGGTCTTCAACAATGAGCAATAACCAATACCGTATAATAAGCGACAAAAGTAACTGACACGAAGTTGTTGTATAACAAATTAAAAAAAGAAAACTAACGGCCAATCTGATTAAAAGTCTCATCTATCGTTATCTTTTAAATGTCCCAATTGTAACTTTCGCCTTTTCTTCAACCTGCTTATTCGTAAATGCTGAGCATATAACGAATTTAGAAAACAAGTTACAAAAATGAATATGAATGGCAGTTTTAAGATCCTCAACTGAATTGTGTTTTACTTCGAACAGAGTGAGACACAAGAATGTGGAGGGGAAGTAATACATGTTTGCCCTTGCTGTGAGATTAGTGGTATAGAATAAAATCAAACTTTAAAAGGCGTGACTTATCTTCAGATCAACACAAATACCGATCAAAGAGTACTCCATATACTTACAGCTTGTCCAAAGTAAAATTAAGAACACATACATCATGGATTCCAAACTTAAAATATAATCAGTACACATCCAATGGGTTTAGTATAAACAATTTCGTAAAAAGCCCTTTATCAAATGGCAAAATGAAAAGGATAAACATCAAACGAATGGAAAACAACTGTCATATTCATGCCTTGGTACAGGTATTTCCTTATTAAGAAAATGGTGGATTGAATCTAGTTTTATAGCTAGCGAAACCTCTCACTTGTATTGACAGTCGCATACAAATCCATTATAATGACAATTATGTGTGAAAAAAACCCGAACAGACATAAAAGGTAAAAATGTCGAAAATAGGTGTACAGCAGTTGACATTGTGTTAATTATAATCTGAATCACTTTGGATGAAAAAAAAGGCATATGAAAGCACATAAAAATTAAAGACAATAATACAATTGTTTTCCATGATAATGTGTACAATGACGATATTTTAAAAAAAATGGACAAAAGTAAACTTTGCAATAAATAAATTTAAAAAATGAGAAAAAAGACAAATAAATGATCACGACAAACAAATTGATGCAATAAGACCGAGTTCATCAACGCTAGATCAGAAATTGACATTAAAATCACATCGAGATCAACTGTTTACTTCTGCAACGACTACGTACAGTTATTACTACAAAAAAACAATCAATAGTTATAAGTTCAAATTTATATTGCGCACAAAAATGAAAGTATTTCTTTATAAAGATTAATTTCAATAAATGTATGATATTTTGCTGCATCAAAGTCTGTTTCCAAATTATTCAGTACTATACATCTGAAGCAAGGTATTTTCCATTGTCGAAATTAGTACTGTTTCACTACAATGCAGAGTCTAGGGCTAGCACTTTTCAAATTTCATTTATTTGCACAAACATTATGGTGTGTGTACACTTTGTTTTGGACCAATAAGAATCGTTTGTCGTTTGAAGTACTGTTCATGCTTTTAATCGATTGTATGCCAAACGCCGAACTCATGCTTCGGCTGTTTTGTCTTGTTTTGAAATAGCATTTTACAAATGTAACAGGGTTAAACAATGTCCAACTAGCAGCATATATACAAATTTTCAGAGTAAAGTCGTCTCCGCACGAACACAATTAGATTTAGGTGAGTGAGAGTGTCAGAACGAGAAAATCTGACATTAACCGAACCATAGGCTCTTCACTTGTCATACATGCCATTAAATGAACCAAAGGCTCTTCTCCTGCCGTACATGACATATACCGAATTATAGGCTCTTCTCTCGCCGAACATGACATCTACCGAATCATAGACTCTTCTCTTGCCGTACGTGACATATACGAAACCATAGGCTTATCTCTTGCCGTACATGACATTAACCGAACAATAATCTCTTCAATTGCCGTCCATGACATTTACCGAACCATAGGTTCTTCTTTTGCCGTACATGGCATTAACCGAACCAAAGGCATTTATCTTGCCGTACATGACGTTTACCGAACAAAATGCTACTATCTTGCCGTACATAACATTTACCGAACCATAGGCTCTTCTCTTGTCATACATTTATGAAATCTATTAAACCATAGGTTTGAACTTGCTGTACACAACAATTGATAGGGTACAGAGTTTATGAATGACAACCACCGAACCCTAGGCTTTGCTGTACACGACAACTGATGAAGTACAGAGTTAATATATGACAACCAACGAACCATATGCTCTTATCTTGCTATACACAACAACAGTTTTCTGATGACGTACAGAGTAAATATATGACAATCACCGAACCATAGACTCTTCCTTACCGTATACGACATTAACAAAACCATATGCCCTTCTCTTGTCGTAGATGACATTTAACGATCTATAGGCTTTTCTCTTGTCGTACATGACATTAACCGAACCATAGGCTCTTCACTTGCCATACATGCCATTAAATGAACCAAAGGCTCTTCTCCTGCCGTACATGACATATACCGAACTATAGGCTCTTCTCTCGCCGAACATTTATGAAATCTATTAAACCATAGGCTCTTCTCTTGCTGTACACAACACTTGATGCAGTACAGAGTTAATATATGACAACCACCGAACCATAGGCTCTTATCTTGTTGTACACGACAACTGATGAAGTACAGAGTTCATATATGACAACCACCGAACCATAAGCTCTTCTCTTGTACACAACAACTGATAAAGTACAGAGTTAATGTATGACAACCACCGAACCATAGGCTCTTCTCTTGTACACAACAACTGATAAAGTACAGAGTTAATGTATGACAACCACCGAACCATAGGCTCTTCTCTTGTACACAACAACTGATAAAGTACAGAGTTAATGTATGACAACCACCGAACCATAGGCTCTTCTCTTGTACACAACAACTGATAAAGTACAGAGTTAATGTATGACAACCACCGAACCATAGGCTCTTCTCTTGTACACAACAACTGATAAAGTACAGAGTTAATGTATGACAACCACCGAACCATAGGCTCTTCACTTGCCATACATGCCATTAAATGAACCAAAGGCTCTTCTCCTGCCGTACATGACATATACCGAACTATAGGCTCTTCTCTCGCCGAACATATATGAAATCTATTAAACCATAGGCTCTTCTCTTGCTGTACACAACAACTGATGAAGTACAGAGTTAATATATGACAACCACCGAATCAAAGGCTCTTATCGTGTTGTACACAACAGCTGATGAAGTAAAGAATTAATGTATGACAACCACCGAACCATAAGATCTTCTCTTGCTGAACACGACAACTGATGAAGTAAAGAGTTCATATATGACAACCACCGAATCAAAGGCTCTTATCTTGTTGTACACAACAACTGATGAAGTAAAGAATTAATGTATGACAACCACCAAACCATATGATCTTCTCTTGCTGTACACGACAACTGATGAAGTACAGAGTTAATAAATGACAACCACCGAACCATAGGCTCTTATCTTGCTGTACACGACAACTGATAAAGTTCAGAGTTAATGTATGACAACCACCAAACCATAGACTATTATCTTGCTGTACACGACAACTGATAAAGTACTGAGTTGATGTATGACAACCACCGAACCATAGGCTCTTATCTTGCTGTACACGACAACTGATGAAGTACAGAGTTAATGAATGACAACCACCGAACCACATGCTCTTCTCTTGCTGTACACAACAACTGATGAAGTACAGAGTTAATGTATGACAACCACCTAACCATAGGCTCTTCTCCTGCTTTACACGACAACTGATGAAGTACAGATAATAGATATAGGAAGATGTGGTGTGAGTGCCAATGAGACAACTCTCCATCCAAATAACAATTTAAAAATTAAACCATTATAGGTTAAAGTACGGCCTTCAACACGGAGCCTTGGCTCACACCGAACAACAAGCTATAAAGGGCCCCAAAATTACTAGTGTAAAACCATTCAAACGGGAAAACCAACGGTCTAATCTATATAAACAAAACGAGAAACGAGAAACACGTATATATTACATAAACAAACGACAACTACTGTACATCAGATTCCTGACTTAGGACAGGTGCAAACATTTGCAGCGGGATTAAACGTTTTAATGGGCCCAAACCTTCTCCCTTTATCTGAAACAATAGCATAACATCACAACATATAAAAACATACGATAAAATATCAATTAGCAGACTTAACTCAATCAAAAAAAAAAAAAAAAAAAGTTCATATATGACAACCACATTACCATAGGCTCTTCTCTTGTTGTACACAACAACTGATGAAGTACAGAGTTAATATATGACAACCACCAAACCATAGGCTCTTCTCTTGTTGTACACGACAACTGATGAAGTACAGAGTTGATGTTTGACAACCACCGAACCATAGTCTCTTCTCTTGTTGTACACAACAACTGATGAAGTTCAGAGTTAATGTATGACAACCACCGTACCATAGTCTCTTCTCTTGTTGTACACGACAACTGATGAAGTAAAGAGTTCATGTATGACAACCACCAAACCATAGTCTCTTCTCTTGTTGTACACGACAACTGATGAAGTAAAGAGTTCATGTATGACAACCACCAAACCATAGTCTCTTCTCTTGTTGTAAACAACAACTGATGAAGTAAAGAGTTCATATATGACAACCACCAAACCATAGTCTCTTCTCTTGTTGTACACAACAACTGATGAAGTACAGAGTTCATATATGACAACCACCGAACCATAGGCTCTTATATGTACAACTGATGAAGTACAGAGTTCATATATGACAACCACCGAACCATATGCTCTTCTCTTGTTGTACACAACAACTGATGAAGTACAGAGTTCAAATATGACAACCACCGAAGCATAGGCCCTTATCTTGTTGTACACAACAACTGATGAAGTACAGAGTTCAAATATGACAACCACCGAACCACATGCTCTTCTCTTGTTGTACACAACAACTGATGAAGTAAAGAGTTCATATATGACAACCACCGAACCATAGGCCCTTATCCTGTTGTACACGACAACTGATGAAGTACAGAGTTCAAATATGACAACCACCGAACCATATGCTCTTCTCTTGTACACAACAACTGATGAAGTAAAGAGTTCATATATGACAACCACCGAATCATATTAGTTATCTTGGTGTAATCAGGGGTGTACAGAATTTTACACCGTTGTTTAAAATTCATACACCCTGAAGCGCAGCCGAATGGGTGTATGAATTGTCAACAACGGTGTAAAATTCCGTACACCCCTGATTACACCAAGATAACGAATTTATTTCTTATGAACAATTCCTTTACTCATTTTGAAACCAGGATGTAAAATTGTAAAAATGGTAATGAAAAATTTCCAGCATAATATTTTTTCAATGTCCATGTTGCCGCACATTGTCAAATACTTTTTTACTTTATTTTTTGGAAAATTCAGGAAATTTTTGTGTTCTTTTGAGTTAACAAAAAAAAAATTTTTTAAATTCATTTTTTTTTTTTTTTTTTTTTTTTAGCATTTTCTTCTTATTTATTTTCTAATTTTTTTTTTTTTTTTTTTTCTTATTTGGCAAAATTTTATATTTTAATTTTTTTTGGGCAAAATTTCATGTTTTTATTAAAATTTGGCAAAATTTTATTTATCCCCGGGGGAACCAGGGTGGGATGTTATTTACACCGGGGTAGTCAACCAATCAGATTGCAGCATTTTTGCTGCATAAGAAATAAAAGGCTCTTATCTTGTTGTACACAACAACTGATGAAGTAAATATATAATTAATATATGACAACCACCGAACCATATATATAGGCTCTTATCTTCCTGTACACGACAACTGACGAAGTACAGAGTTAATATATGACAACCATCGAACCATAGGCTCTTATCTTCCTGTACACGACATGCAAATGATGTACAACTGATGAAGTTCAGAGTTAATATATGGCAACCACCAAACCATAGGCTCTTATCTTGTTGTACACGACAACTGATGAAGTACAGAGTTCATATATGACAACCACCGAACCATAGGCTCTTATCTTCCTGTACACGACATGCAAATGATGTACAACTGATGAAGTTCAGAGTTAATATATGGCAACCACCAAACCATAGGCTCTTATCTTGTTGTACACGACAACTGATGAAGTACAGAGTTCATATATGACAACCACCGAACCATAGGCTCTTATCTTGTTGTACACGACAACTGATGAAGTACAGAGTTCATATATGACAACCACCGAACCATAGGCTCTTATCTTGCTGTACACGACAACTGATGAAGTACAGAGTTCATATATGACAACCACCGAACCATAGGCTTTTATCTTGCTGTACACGACAACTGATGAAGTACAGAGTTAATAAATGACAACCACCGAACCATAGGCTCTTATCTTCCTGTACACGACATGCAAATGATGTATAACTGATGAAGTTCAGAGTTAATATATGACAACCATCGAACCATATGCTTTTATCTTGTTGTACACGACAACTGATGACGTACAGAGTTCATATATGACAACCACCGAACCATAGGCTTTTATCTTGCTGTACACGACAACTGATGAAGTACAGAGTTAATATATGACAACCACCAAACCATAGGCTCTTATCTTGTTGTACACGACAACTGATGAAGTACAGAGTTCATATATGACAACCACCGAACCATAGGCTCTTATCTTGTTGTACACGACAACTGATGAAGTACAGAGTTAATATATGACAACCACCAAACCATAGGCTCTTATCTTGTTGTACACGACAACTGATGAAGTACAGAGTTCATATATGACAACCACCGAACCATAGGCTCTTATCTTGTTGTACACGACAACTGATGAAGTACAGAGTTAATATATGACAACCACCAAACCATAGGCTCTTATCTTGTTGTACACGACAACTGATGAAGTACAGAGTTCATATATGACAACCACCGAACCATAGGCTCTTATCTTGTTGTACACGACAACTGATAAAGTAAAGAGTTCATTTATGACAACCACCGAACCATAGGCTCTTATCTTGTTGTACACGACAACTGATGAAGTAAAGAATTAATATATGACAACCACCTAACAACATGCTCTTCTCTTGCTGTACACAACAACTGATGAAGTACAGAGTTCATATATGACAACCACCAAACCATAGGCTCTTATCTTGTTGTACACAACAACTGATGAAGTACAGAGTTCATATATGACAACCACCAAACCATAGGCTCTTATCTTGTTGTACACAACAACTGATGAAGTACAGAGTTCAAATACTAGTATGACAACCACCGAACCATAGGCTCTTATCTTGTTGTACACAACAACTGATGAAGTTCAGAGTTAATATATATGACAACCACCGAACCATAGGCTCTTATCTTGCTGTACACAACAACTGATGAAGTTCAGAGTTCATATATGACAACCACCGAACCATATGCTCTTATCTTGTTGTACACGACAACTGATGAAGTACAGAGTTCATTTAAGACAAATGCCGAATCAGTTATTTTTCTCCTTGTAATGGCATTCGCTGGAAGACTTCCCTTCGTCTTATTGCCATACACGATAAGTACTGAATCACAAGGTTGCCTGGGTGCATATTTATAATATAATCAAGAGGGTTAGGATGGAGGTCACAGGCACTTGTCTAAGAAAAGAATTCTTTTATACCGTGTTATATTAAGGTATATAGGCATTTTTTTTCTGAGACAAGTGACTGTGATTGAGGTAACAAAATAGAGAATAAATACCATGGACAAAAACAAAATAAGGCGAAAAAAATAATATTATAGAAAAAAGGCAAAAAATAAAGAGCAAGAGAATAATGGTGTGCTTAATTATAAAGAATGGTGAATAATGGAAAAACTTGATAAAGAATAAAAAAATGTGGTATGTAAAACAAAAGAATATAAAAATATATAAGACCAGTCATTCAAATATTTTTTTGTTCGGCCCCGGGCTCTTATAAACATTGTTTATTGATTTTTTTTTGGGAGGGGGGGGGGGTGATGAAGGGCGTTTCCGGATAACAATTATAGGGCTCAAAATAAAGATAGAATATCACGAACATATAATAAAAAGCTCTCAAACCTCTTTCCCGACTTAGTTTATGTTGGCAGCTTCTGCAGAAATAATAATAAAGAAATGAATAGCAAAATCATGAAAAGTTTTCTGAACATAAAATGCATTTGAAATTTAATTATCTATTTCCTGCCATGCCTCAAAGTATTTTTCAGGTGCACAGGTTTGTCTGTACTGAGTAAAAATAAAAGGTTATAATGAACCTTAACAAAAAGCGTAGAAGTTATCTATATCTATGACCCGATACCGAATATCTGTGTTGTGATGTGATACTTCTTAAAACTATTTTCTTTTCCTCAACTTAAAATACCGGTTATTTTGAATTTTAAATTAAAGTTTAAAATAGAAGTGTAAAAATTAGGACACCTATCATATGGCCGTTGTTACTCATCCTATCCTTTATCCGGATTTAATCATAATTTCACTAGTCAGTTCCTTAACTTGTTTAAAATGTTATCTAAAGTTTACCATTTGTTTGATCTCAAAAGGAACCAAAACAAATATTATTTGTAATATTAAGACCAAATATATCCGGATTCACCATACAAGGGTGTCCGATATGCTGAATCATTGGGAATCCCCTTACTTTAATATTATATTTCTATCAACTTGACACAAATATGATATATACTTATCATTTTACACCGATTTGTATTCTACGGTTAGTTATAACTTGAGATTTAATGGCTTAAAGATAGAATCTATGATGTGTATGTGAATGTGTACAGCACACAGTTACTATTTTGCAATGAATTTATCATATTTATGTGGGATAGAAATATTTTACAGTTTGATATTTCTCCTTTCGGTACACAAATTAAATATCGGTAAGTTATTTTAATTTGTATGTGTAAAGCTTTGATTGAAGTTGGAGATTAAAGTTTAACTAGTTGATGAATGATGCAAAAATCACTAATTCACCCTTACATATAGATGGATACGAATGCATGTAAAAAATGATAATGTGCAACAATGTGAATAATGCACAGCTCTTCTACGGTGTGATTTAACTAACTAAGATACACTGCACAGTTCAAATCTGCTCTCAAAATTTCTGTCCCCATCCTTATATTCCGGATTGCCTCAATTATAGATCCCATATTTTGCATGTATTTAAGAAATAATTCCTTCATGTCATGCTCTATGCTCATTTTAACATGGGTAGGCATTATATTTGTCGATATTTTACACTGAGCGTTAGCGAGGTGTAAAATGTGATCAAATATAATGCATACCCATGTTAGAATGAGCATAGAGCATGACATGAAGGAATTATTTCGATTCTAATAGGACAAATGCAGTATTTTTATAGGTCCTATAGTAGACGCTAGAAACGTCGCCATTTTGATTGATGAACAAAAACGTTATAGAAAAATCAACAGTTTATTAATAAAAAAAAAGAACAGAAAAATTGTAACTTACTTTTAGAATCTTTTTATTTAATTTTCTAGCGAGCAACACCAACAAAAATGTCCATTTGTATCTCTGTTGTTGTTTAAATTCGAATTAGAACATGGCTTTGTACTCAAAGCTAAAGAAGCACGTCATATTAGAATGTTAATTTGTTAATGTCCTGAATATATATGAAATATTTGACACTGGACGACTTTAAACAATTAACATTCATACTTTAATAAGGTAGCACAATGCAAATTTTTTTATACTTCCAATTACTAACCTTTAAAACGGTGTAACTTTCTTATGAATGCATCAAAAATAGTAAAAGAGGTATAAATGGATAGATAAAAGATTAATCTTTTAAATGAATGCGACATTTTTATTATGCAATTATTATGTAATCAATTATTATGTAATTAGTGGCAAAATCTCGGTCAGTTCACTTGAATGAATTTAGCTCTATTATACAGAAAATTTTAACGAAATCTTAATGAACACATCATGGCCTTCAAAAGGATCTCAAATTGTTCCCATGGCATTCCATTCTCTCATATATCTCTGATTAGTGTAAACATCCTTACCACATAAAAGAAGATAATGTGTAATAAGTTTTAAAATTTGTTCTATGCATTCTATCTTAAATATGAGACACCGTTTTGTAGATAATGGCAATAGGAACAACATATAATAAAATCAACCCTCTAGGAATACCTATGCAGAAGTTAATTTCAATTGAAAGTGGAAATTTGGCGAAAAATATTTTAGACACAGTTAACATTATAATTGGTTACATAATTGTTGCATAATACTCACATTGCATTTATTTGAAAGAGTAATCTATTAGTTATCCATATCTACCACTTCTATTAATTTCAAAGCATTATTAAGAAAGTTACAGCATTTTGCCATTTTAAAACTTGGGAGTTGGAGTTATAAAATCTTTGTATTGTGCTACCTTAAAATCATCCAAGACACCCATAATTTTTACCATTCAAATAAATTCATCATAAATACTAATATTCAAATTGCGTACGCCAGTCGTGCACTTCGACTATAAAAGACTTATTCTAACATGACGTCCTTCAAACGCTTTGAGTACACACCCGTGGTAAAATATGAATATATTGCATTGGCTGTTCCGATCGTACTCCCACGTCACATGTTTTTTATTGAATGAAATACCCGACGTCATAGAATGATGACGTTACAATTTAAGCATTTTACGGGAAAATACACGCTTTTGATACTGAAAATCATCACAACAAGGAAACGTAAACAAACGATGCTAAAATGTGGTGTAACAGTTGGGAAGCAAGTCCTTCGATACGGCCGTTGTCGTCAAGCTCTATCAGCAACAATAGCAGGGGGAATTAATTAGGTGGCACTACAGTCGTCCGTAACGTCAAAAAGTCCGCCAAATCAATCGGCTAAAAGATTGACGTTTAAAGTATTTTCTTCAACTTGTAATGCTTTTATTATAATAAAATTTTAAAATTTGTAGGTTTTCTTGTTTTGCTGACTTGGCTTGATAAGCTAGTTTTTGCTCTTATTACTATAGCTTACTAAGCAAAAAGATAATAATCTAAGCAAGATTTTATTAACTGACCTTCATTTCCTTTTTTCATATGTTTTTTTCCTACAGTTTTCTTTGCAATGTATTTTCTATTGCTATTGTTGTGCTTTTGTCCATCCATACAGTATAGTAGGCTACCAATAATTTGTCAGATCTGTCAGAATTTTCCAAGACGTTTAGTTTCAAACGCAATAAAGAAGATCTTTGTTTGTTGTTTCACTTTTCCAATGTGTAAATTTTTACTATGCACATGACTATTGCCGAGATATTCATATCGAGTGTTTGTCTTAATGAGATGCTTTATTAAACTTAAATTCAGCCCATCATTTTTAGTTTCCTCGTAGATATTTAGATTTTTCGATGAGGAGACTTGACAATTTTCACCCAAACTCCAAGTTTGCAGATAAAATAAAGAATAAAGGACTTTGATTTGATGAGTGAACTTTGACTTGAATAAACTATGGATACTCGAGATTATTTAGGTCAATAGGTTTTTATTACGACAATTGTATTTAGTGAGTTAATATGAGGTTTGTCTCGTCCGTATTTTTACTGAATTTTCACGGTCACGTGACTCTATTGTTGCTGATAAACTTGGGGTCAAACCGTGACCTGCTTTCCAACTGTAAGCCCATATTTTTTTTTATATACAACGAAAACATATAAGTAAGTTATCATTAAAATTCATCCAAATCTATCTAAATAAGTTTTGTGAATAGTTTGAGCATGTCACTTATTCTGTTTGCTCCGTTCTTTTACGCCAATCTAAAAGTGCGTTAATTTATGGGAACGGCAAATAATGGCCTCCACCTAGAGCGCTTCGATCCAAAACAATTGCCGTATTTGTCCTATCAGAATCGAAATAATTCATGTGGGCTTGAATATCGCTCAGGGTAAAATATTTGTCATAAAGGGCCAACCCGTGGTAAAATAACGATATATTCAAGCCCCCATGAATTATTTCTTAATTAGTGGATCTCTAAAAAGGAGGTAGGACCAGCTTGCCTTGAATGTAGTTCGTGTCAGGGCTATTTTGAAGCATCTTGTATTCTATACCTTTAATCAAAATATCACTGCTCCGTGTGTGCATTTTTTAAAGGTTTTAACAGCTTACTTTAGTTTAAACATATTGTATTGTTTAAATATACATTGGGATTGGATACAAGTTATAACAACATAAGATAATCCTCTCCATATCCATTTTAAGTACACTATATAAAATTTCAAGATGACAGCAATTATATAAGTCAGTACAATATGAAGAATATATACATGTAACAATAAATATATTATGTTTAAACCTAACAGTTGGATACGAGTACACTTTTTCAGATATAGCAATAATTTTTGTATGAGGATGTCTGCTTGTCATGTTTTGGAATTTTTGTCAGATTTTCGGAATCCTCTGATTTTATCCATGTGAATGCCTTAAAAAAAAATCCCCATGAACCCCTTTTTCTTTTTTTAAAATAGTATTTGAGAACTTCAACTGGTCAATGATAAGCCTATGAAAAATCAAGAGAGAAAATTTTCCCGCCAAAATTACAATGGCTAATATCTCGACATCAAGCACATTGACCCTTTTTTTTTTATTTATTTGCTTTTTTGATTCCTCAATTTATAACCTATATATACAATCTAGTTATATGAAAAGTTATTAATTTTGAAACTGAGCAGCGAACAACCTTTGGAAGTTCTCTCCCGATTATTCAAAGGTCAGTTGTCCTCTCTGGACACGCTGGCTTCCTCCATCAATACAAACTAATCATACAGTGAAGGTTGAATTAAAAGATAAAAATATGCATACCGGCACAAATGCATCTTTTATAACAAAATATTTCGGTTATTGTAAACTTTCTTGCACATGGTTATGTACACTGTGCTATGTAATAGCTACCAATACGTATAAGAGGTGAATCTTATTTCAGATGCAGTTACCTGCAATGAGTCACTGACTTCTGATCTGAGGGATGACCAGTTTTCTGCCTCCTCTGTATACAGCACTGATTATAATGCAAGCTCTGCAAAATTTGAAAAAGGTAAGTAAAGCCAACACAAACAAAGCAAAACACAATAAATTTTACTGACAGGGTTCTGAGTTGTGAAGGTAGGTATCATGCTAAATGTTTCTGGGTTACAAGACCTGAAAAAGGGGTTGAGATTATGTTTATACAATGTTATATTTGCTATCATAATAGATATTTTTCATTCTTGGACACTTTTTTAATCTTCAAGTATTTTGGTAATAATTTTAATGAATGTTGGGTGTTGTCTTATTGACGTATACTTCGCACCAATCTCCTTTGTTTTTATATAAATGTACATGCAAAACGGAAAATTCAAAACGGAGAGTCCCTAATCAATGTTAAAATCAAAAGCTCAAACACAGCAAAGGAATGGATAACAACTGTCATATTCCTGACTTGGTGCATTTTCTCGTTGAAATGTACAGTCAAATCTGCTGAAAAGACCACCTGCATTGAGCAAAAACCTGTGTTATAAAACAATTAATTTTAGATTCCTATGTAGTACATTTCATATAGATCGAACATGTATTAAAAGACCAATATTTTGCTCTCTTCAGTGGCGGATTCAGAATTTTTTAATTGGCCCACCGACTGTCTCAGAAAGGGCCTGCTCCGGTCATGCTTTAACGATTCCCTATATTATTCAACATTTTTTGTCCCCTGGGCCTAAATCTCCCCCTAAATCTGCCTCTGCTCCTTTGCGTGGTCTCTTAATAGATTTCACTGTATTTATAATTTATTCTGTACAGGAGGCTGGGTTGCTGGTGAAAATAATGTCCACCAGTATTTACAGATTGATTTAGAAGGACTCTGGGAAATAACAAGTATTAAGACACAGGATGTTGACCAATGGTACTGGCACACCACTCAAGCATTCAGGTATGATTTGTTTCTATTCACCGTCCATTTACAGTCATAGGAGAAAGGATGGATTTTTTTTACTGTCTAGAATGAAATATTTTCTTTTTAAATCTATATTTTAATAAATTTTCTGACATCCTGTTCAAGTTAAAGTCACTCACCTATACATGTTTAGATCAGAGGTTGATTTAAGGTTAATGCGTGGACATTTATATGATCCATTCCTAATTTTGCCTAATTTGGGAGCTCCCCTTTTAAATCCTAGTTCTGCAATGGGTCAATTATTTTCATCTTTCGATTAGATGTTTGTATACATGCTGTCTTATCGTTTAAAATCAAGTCTAGATGTATAAAAAGAATAATATGTGATAACTATGGAATATATGAATAGGTTATGATTTGGCCGTGAAATATTTGTATGGGTCAGGATTTCACAAGACTACAATATATGAATGGGGGGAGGGGGGGTTGAAATCTCAGCTGCAAATCTGTACCCAAAACTCCATGTTGAGACCCCCCTGTAGACACCCCCTATTCAGATAATCAGTCATATGGTCATTTGTATTATTGTACTTCAAGTTGTGTTTATGTTCCGGACCATATGAGTATTTGGACCATACGCGTATGGTCATGACCATATGGGTATATACTCATATGGTCCGACCATACGCGTATGGTCCGACCGTACGCGTATGGTCGGGGTAATTAAGAGGTTTACTTCTAGTTGTCACGTCATTAAAAAGACACTACCAAAGGTAATTTTATTATAGATCTATAAAAAATTTAATAATAACAAGAATAACAAAATAAAATAAGCAGTTTCACACAGTAAATTTCACCACTAGTTAAAACTACAGTAAAAAACATTTTTTTTTCATTTTTCGATGTGTTATTACGAGTGAATGGCAAAATGTCGACCTGGGAAGATAACTTCCAAAAATATCTTAATGAACTGTTACACAAGAAATCAATTGTTTTACTATAAACTGACGTTAAAGTCGACAGGATAAAGAGTCTAATAATTTGCTTACTTTTGAATCTTCATTTAATTAGTATTTATTAAGCAGTGCAATATTCAGAATTTTTATACTAATACGTGTTTTTGTTGTTAAAAAATGAATGACGTAACCGGCAAGGACCCTAGTTTAATTTTCTAAGTTGTCTGGTGATATGATGCACTTCAGTCTTGTTACGATATCGGAGATCTAGAGCTTTTTAAAAAATATCGTAGACAAATCGGAATGACCCAGGACCCTAGAAAAGCTATGGTACCGTATGGAAGTAAATGTCACCCTACGCATACAATCAAGAATACCATAAGCGATGAAAAGTAGCTTTGGCATAATAAGTTTATGCTATTTGAATTGTAAATAATACAATTGCATGTAGAAATCATTGTTTTTTTATAAAGTTTTCTAATGCATATTATTGAAAAATAAATACCTATATGGTCCAAATACTCATATGGTCTGGCCCGTTAATAACCAAACGAGTATCATACTCATATGGTCCGACCATACGCGTATGGTCCAAATACTCATATGGTCCGGAACATTTATACAGGAGTCTTATGGTTTAATGATCAAACATCCATTTTAGACTACTCTTTTTGTACTTAAAGCCATCCTCCCTTAATCTCGATTATATGTTATTTTGGTATCAAATTTATAAATACCCCCGCCTGGCTAATAATTGTTTTGTTTTTTTTAATATTGTGTGCATATGTTTTTTTGTTTTGTATTCATCCTGTTCAAATTGTTTCCCTAGATGTCGATTTCTTTCTGACTATTTCTACTGTTTACATTTATAAAGTGTTTTTGTTTTTAATAATTTTTACAGCACGGGATCGATACCGGCTATTCGATACTGAAAAATCTTTACAAGCCTTTCGTTTTTGAATTTTTAAATTATTTTAAGAAACTAAGATTTTAACTTATTTCTGCAAAAATAAACTTAGATGGATTAGGCTATAAATTTAATGTATTTTTTTATGGTCCTACAGCTCTGCAGCTATTTCAGATCTAATAAATTCGCGGCTATGAGTGCTCCCGATGAAGGTAAATCAAGAATAGCACTTCAGACGGACATGATTAAAATAAAAGTTTTTGTTTTCATTTTTCACTAATCAGGTTTTAATCAAGTGATGCTAAGCTTGAGAATAATCATATTTTTTTCCCTTCAGAATATTTCACAGCAAAGATGGATTAATATGGACTGCATACAATACGTACCTGTCAGATGAAATACTTGGCGAGACATTCAACAGACAGGACAAGGTCACAAAGATTCAGTTTAATCCGACGATAAAGGTTAATTTTAAGTTCATGATAATAACATGTGGACAGCACAACATATGGACAGGACCATGATCTGATTACCCTTCCGGGGCACCTGCACTCACTTATAATATATGTGGTGCTCTTGTTTTAGTGCTTTAAAATGTGCTTTTTAATTTTTTCATTGCATATTTTTGAGTTATCAAAGAGCAGTCTGACCATTGTTCGAGAAAATCTGTCTTTCTTAGCTGTGATGTTACACTATTGATAGTTTAAACATATATATTTATAGTTGATTGGGAAACAAGTCTTGCAACTTATATAAATCCCTTTCTACTTTGCGGATGTGAGTGCTGCCTTGTAGCGGCATCTTTTTCGAAATCTACAAGGGTGTCTTTTACGTGCAAGAGATGTGGCTCGCTCTTAATACGGGTCAGCCATGTATCGTCCCCTTGCGATGGACTATCATCGTTTCCTAAAGAACATACTCGCAAATGGTGTCAAGCAGAGCCAAAAATTCAGTCCCTGATATTTTCATCGCGAAACGGGAATCGAAACAGGAACCTTTGGGTTATTAGTCCGAGGCGCTAACCACTACATCAAGACAAGGATGAAAGTTGGTACCTATTAAGACGTTTAAATCCGCTGCAATGGTTTACACCTGTCCTAAGTCAGAAATCTGATATAAAGAAGCTGACATTTGTTGATGTGGTTCATAAGTGTTTCTCGTTTTTTATATAGATTCAACCGTTAGTTTTTTTCCCGTTTGAATGGTTTTAAACTAGTCTTTTTAAGGGACCTTTATAGCTTGCTGTTCGGTGTGAGCCAATGCTCCGTGTTGAAGACCGTACTTTGACTTAAAATGGTTTACTTTAATAATTGTGATTGGATGGAGATATGTCTCATTGGCGTTCATACCACATCTTCTTATATCTATTTTAAATCGAAATTTCTAATTTGGTCAAGTTTATGGGTTAAAAAAATAAGTGACCTATTGTTTACCAATGTTATGATGTCTTGGGTTCTCATCTTCAAACCAGGGCCTTAAAATTTTGGCAAATAGGCGCAAAACGTATATCTAAAAATTCTTATTATTTGTTAATCGATTTAAACATTTAAAGACATTCAGTATAACAAAAGAGCAAACACGCACACACAAGATTTTGTTTTGTTTTCCATCTACAGCTTCAGGAAATTAGTGGCAAAAGAAATGAGCAAATACCTAAAACATGAAAGTATAATAGTATGTTGGCTTTTACAGGTAAAATCAACTTCCTAACCAAATCTTTGCGTCTCTTAAATAATTTTAGTATAAGATAAATATAGATTGTTACATTGATACAAGTGGATTATCGGATTTATCCAATCGAGATAGTTAAATTATCCGTGGCTCGGACTTTAAAATTAATAATTTAACTATCTCGATTGGATAAGTTCGAGGCTTCCATTTTCCACGAAGTTGTCAATTTCATTGAAAACAGAACATTTTGATCATTTCAGGGAGCTCAGAAGGGTTATGACCGTTTGAATCAGCCAATCATCTTCTGAGATCACCGGCAACCATACGTTGATTAAATTGTTTTTATACAATGGGTTCGGAAAGGATATATTTCCATAGAATTAGAGAAAGATAATTTATAGTACCTGAAACCTTGAAAGAACAGTTAAAACATCATTGCAGTTACGGTCACAACAATGCAGTTACGGTCACAACAATCGAGCTATGGCAATATACCAATCAATGTACTTCCAAAATGGTCTACTTTGTCGATAATTGATAAAATTTCCATAACAACAATTATCTATGAATAAGTAAGACTGTTAAACCTACTAATTCCGTCCAACACCGAGAAAAAAACAAGTAGTTTACATGAGAGCAGTCGTTAGCCAGCATGTGAAGTATATAATGCATATCTTTTATTACAGACTCGATTTATCGCATTTAACCCTGTTGAATACAGATGGAGCCCGTCAATGCGAGTGGAACTATATGGATGTAAAAGAAATGATGTGGCATCCAACAATATTTCAACAATAATAGGAACTAATATCGAGGTAAAATATTCATTTTTGAATAACAAAGCTTTCCATTAGATTTTTAAAAAGGGCTAAAGAAGGGGGAGGTGTAATCTCTGTCCTACCTTTTTATTTTTTACCCTATTCGGTCCTGCCTTCTTTTTTTGTTTGTTTATCCTGACATTTCTTTTTAAAATAAATTGTCATCAAGTAGTTTTTTGCCAAGTTGCTCATCCTGCCTTTTTCCTACTCAAAACTCCTGCTCTGACTATTTTTTTTTAAGAGTTGTTCAATATTTTCAGAGTAAATGTCAATTATAGTTTGTCATCTTTCAAACGGTTCTTCTTAATATCACTTTGGGGCCTTCATACATGTAGCTGACTATAGTTTGTCATCTTTTAAACGGTTCTTCTTTATATCACCTCGGGGCCTTCATACATGTAGCTGACTATGCAGTATAGGCTTAACTCATTGTGCAAGGCCGTACGATGACCCATAGTTGTTAGTTTTTTTGTCATTTGGTCTCTTGCGAAGAGTTGTCTCATTGCCATTGTATTACTGAAGAGACATCATCAATGTTTATGTTATTACTACAATTGAGTTGCTACCTCAGTTTCTGAACTTTTATGAATAACTTTTAGTCTCGAGGGCACCAAAGGCCCCATTACTTTGGTAATTGCATGAAAATAGGAATACTGTTTTAATTTGATTATAAGATTTTGATTTTTGTTTAAATTATGGAAGATATCCCTCATAAAAATTTCTCATTTATTTGTCTGATTTTGCTATGTTTAAGATCCTTTAAAGTTTGATAATCTCTCCAACGTTTTACAACGTTTTGGATTTACAAATATTTTGTCTTCGAGCATCACTGAAGAGACAGTGGTTGTTGAACAACTCATTGTTATTTTTAACTGGATGTCAGAGCATGGTCATATGAATGGTTTGGCTTGTCCAGTCGAGGCCTGTTATCAGTTGTTTGTGCTCAATTTGAGTGTAATTTAGTAAATCCTTTTGCTTTCAAGCAATTTGCAAAAATTAAAACGAATATTTTTCAGGAAAATATTGTTTTTACCTGGAGGCCTATTTTCATTTTGTCCTCATAATCTATATATTTATTTGATTACCTCTCTGTTGCAGTATGACACAGTTTGGATTCCTAGTCAAAGTCCAGTTATAATAGATCGACATATTAGTATTAGACCGTTGGTTACATTGACGATACAGGCAGGCGTGTCTGTCATCTTCACGTCATCAGAAGCTGGCATTGACGTTTATGGTATTTATACAATTACTTTATTGCTCAATTACATTATACATTTTGTTGGTGTTTCCGATTCCCTTTTTGAGAAACGTGGAAAGATAGATTTGTATATCATCCTGTAATTATTTAAAAAAACAGTTGATCAGTCATAATTATGGCTATGTACATTTCAGAGTTGTATTGCAAAATGTGTTTCTCTATAGGCTTAAACATTTTTAAAAGTAAAAAAAAAAGGGTTTTATTTCCAAAACATGTGACGTTTTCCGAGACCTTTTGGAGATGTCCTTCAAACTGATTATCCGTGCCTTGCTTGATGTATAAGTAGCATTGACAAAACAATAGCAGATCATTCAGTATGTAGGGCTGTATTTTGCTTTTATCATGCTTAGCTCAATATGAAAGTAAAACTGTGTTTTTTGTCATTAAAACATAAATGGGCGTTTTTCAATAAAAACGTATTTTCTTGTCCCAGCCACTTTAAAAAAAAATGTGTTTGATCTTTGCAAGTAATTTTTTGTGCAGTCAGTACATTGAATTAGATTGACATTCTAAAGCAAAGAAACAGTTTATTTTTAGAGGGATTGATAAGATGTTGACTCCTGAATGGTCCAAAACAACCAAAATGGCATGTCCCTAAACCGCCTGTTCAACATTCATACTCTAAAATATCGTAAAAAAATGAAGAAATTAATGTGTTTTTTTACTTTACATAAGTTCTTTAATAATTCAAAAGTATGTTCAGAGCCAACATATTTTAATAAACAGCTTTCAATATAGGTTTTTTAATTTCAGAAGGTGTGTCCCTCACAAAATGTCCACTACGAAACGAAGTCATTAAAATTTGCCAATAAACAGTTTTATAAAATCAATGTATTTTTTGTTTGCAAGAGATATAAACATTAGAGTCTTACAAAAGAAGTGATGCTTTTATAACGGCAATTAAATTGTTGGTGAGAAAAATTGAGCACATCAAATGGACCAGAGTGATACCGTATTTTTGATAATGTCCACTACGAAACGGGTCAAATCTCCTTCAGTATCTGGTTTTAAAATTATGAAAAAAATATCAGTGTACAGCTTGATAAATGCTTTGACGAATACAAGCAGTCGTGTTACTATTGTAGTATAGGGATTTCCGGAAAAAAATAAAACATGCGAATACGTCCCTTACGAAACGGTCCCCTACGAAACAAGTATTGGAGAAAAACGTTTCGTAGTGGACACTACCACTACCATGCAGTCTTTTTTTAATCTTTTTTCAATTATTTTCGTGCAAAACAAATAACAAAGATTAGTTTCATGTAATTTTTATTATGTTTTTATCAACATATGATAAGGTTGATGTCCACTACGAAACGCATCAAAATGTCCACTACGTAACATGAGTTGAACCTTCATATATGAAGCACTGTCTAATTTTTATCGATAAAAATCGTCTTCCAATTCAGAAAAAAAATGATATTTTTCTAGTTTTTAAAGTAAACAAACTGGAATGTCTATAGGAAACATTTAAAATTGCAAAAAATATGTGTTTAGAAGAAGTTTGGTAGGGGAAAAAAGTCCCCTACGAAACAGTACACAAATTATGAAAATAATATCATTTTAAAGAATATTTAAGATTGCACTTTTTGTTTACAAACAGGTCTATTATAGAGGTATTCAAAATAACTCTTGAAATTAAATTTTAGACAAGTTGATTTTCCAATTTTTTTAGGTCTGAAAGTTACGCTTTTATTGAAAAACGCCCAAATATGAAAACAAACAGTTGATTTGTAATAACACTGTAAGACATTAGTTTAGTATTTGTTGTTAAATCGCGTGATTTGAAATTGAAAACATATTATTGTAAAGATTAAACGCCCTTTCAAAAGAATATATAAGTGTATAAACTAGAACAATTCACTCACAAACATATGATATGTTTTTGAGTGACTTGGTCCAGTTTATACACCAATATATTTTTTTGAAAAATGCGTTTTATCCTTATAAGTCTTTCAAATTGGAGATAACAAATATATTTTTCAACATTCGTAACCTCTATCACTCGTAAATTGTATATGTCTGTCACTGAATAGACCTGACGCATGAATATATTGGTTGGTTAACGCAAAAACATGAACTCGTTTTTTTCTTTATAATTTAATTTAACAATTGATGCAGTGGAAATAAATTTTGTTCACGTTGGTGTTATTATCGCCACCATCTTGTTTATATTGCTTACGAAAAGAAGTTCGGGCAACGTCGTCTATGGAAAAATAAACCATGTTAAGATCAACTACCGGAAGTCCTCTCGACCAATCATATCAACTAAAATTGAGAATGGAAATGGAGAATGTGTCAAAGAGACTACAAGCTGACCATAGACAGACAACAGCAGAAGGTCACCAATTGGTCTTCAATGCAGCGAGAAACTCCCGCACCCGGTGGCGTCATTCAGCTGGCCCCTAAACAAATAAATATAGTTTAGTGATAATGGACTTCATACTAATTTCCAAATTATACACAAAAAACTAAAATTAAAAATCGTACAAGACTAACAAAGGCCAGAGGCTCCTGACTTGGGACAGGCGCAAAAATGCGGCGGGGTTTATAGATATAAGAAGAAAACTCGACACATATGTTATTAGTTATATAAAAAGGAGTCACTAGAAATTATAACTTTGTTGAATATGTTGTCTGACGAGACGATGACTGTAGCTCGATGAATTGTATTTAAAACGAGAATGACTTTAGATCTCTGCCAGTTAGTTATGATTCTAATCATTGAAATTTCAAGTATTAGGATCAGTGCTTCATATTTCGAAGAACAGTGAAATAATATTGCCATTTGCATTTAAGGGCATCTTACTTCTTCTGTGTTAACTTGAGTTATCATTAATATGCTCATTATTATTAATAGCTGTTAACAAAACTTTGATTTTTTGAAAAACCAAAAACATAATGAGTAAGTAAGTAAGTAAGTAAGTAAAACTTTATTTGGATTCGGCATATTGACAAACGATACAAACATAAGCAACTATATGAGAACTATATGACTAATTACAAATAAACAACAAAAGCTTAGGTTGGTCCCATGTTCTCTTGACGGATAATCAGATCCTGTCGAAATAAACTGCGCATTTTAATCAATGGGTAATTCACATATGTAATGCCACTTTAATTCAAAAGGAACACTAAGAGTGAATGGAATAGAAGCTGTTGAAACCATTTTTACATCCTCGTTTCCTGTTACATCAAAGAAAGAACAGTGGAAAGGTATTTCCCATCAACCTGGAGGTAATTTATCTAAGTCAAATATCACATTTACTTCTCTGTCATTAGCGAACAGATTTTTAAAGGTTTAAAGTTAAACTTTTGTGTTTATACATGTAAATCCCTAGCAGTCAAATGTTTATGTTTTGGGGTTCTTGATGGAGATAATCTTGAAAAGCGCTTCAGGCGCACAAATAATTATATAATGTTATTTTCAATAAGTAAGAGAAAAGTGTTTTAAACATGCATGATGATTCGGAAAATAGATTTCGGAAATATTGCTTTTTGAAGTTGTTTCATTTCATTTTATATTCTTCTTTTTAATTTCATTTTAAATTCTGCTTTTTCGTATAATTCCATTTACACGATGGTTAAATGCGATACATACTACAAATTAAAGTGCCACCAAGTTAGATAACTGCAATGTATTTTTCGTATTTTAAAATAATTATTTTTAAGGCAACATTAGTTTTTGTAATGCTGTCATCCGACAGGCAACCACTGGTATCCAAGGAGACAGTATTGGAATACATTTAAGTCACAGTATCATCTATGCTTGTGATACAGGAATACAACTATCTGGAGGAACACAAAGTAACGCTACAAGTAAACACGAAATATCTGTTTCTAAATTTGCGATATTGCACACAAGAAGTGTTCACAACACATACGGCATCCGTTTACACGGTAATGAGCAAAGGCCACATATCTACATAGATCAGTCGGAATTCAGTTTCAACGACAAGCACGGTTTGGTTATCGAAAATTGGAATGATGCGTCATCCACTGACACAGTATTACATCTTTATAATTCTAAATTAAATGACAATTATAAAAGCGGTCTTTTTTCTTCTAGTGCATATACAAAACTTATACTTTCCCTTGTGATACACAATTCGTTTTTTTCTAAGAATGGAGAAAATGGCTTGTATATACATAGCAGATATTATGAGCCATCAGCAATCTTTGATATATCATATTCCGATTTTGTAGAAAATGGATACAATGGCGTAGAATACACGTACTCGTGTTGGTATTGTGATTTGAGTTTAAACAATAGTCTACGTCATAATCATTTTACACATAACAAACGACTTCAGATAGTTTTTTCCTTTACTAATCATGATGATCAAGCTGTTATGATGAATTTCGTATTGGCAAATAATACGATTGAAAATCATTTGTATAATAAAAAATATGCAGTGTCAATTGGTGCAAACCGTTTAATTGGAATGTTTGAAATAGTTGATAATACTTTTTACAACTTGCACGGTGGTTTCAAAATGGACGCTGGCTCAGATTCGTCCGTACAGGTCAGTATGAGGAACAATATCTTTGAAAATATCTATGGAGAAACAATGTCCGTCATCTATATTTCAAATACAAGATTGAACATTGTAGAGAACAAAATAACGAATTGTTCTGTAAATACCCTGATAAACCTTGCTGATGGGTTATCTCATCTGATTAACAATAACAGTTTCATCAACAATACAGTTAACTATTGTATTATAAGAGTCGGTGAAAAATATAGTAAGATAAAGTCTATTAACGCAGATTACAACTATTGGGGAACAGACAATATATCATTAGTGAAAGCGTGCATTTGTGATGTTTTCCTGAACTCTTCGAAAGCGCGTGTTCGTACAGATCACATGTTTATTGATCCATTAATGACGTCTGCGCAACATATCCCAACAGTTGACGATTTCCAGATTACGTTTGATACAGATTTTAATGCATATGTAATGGGTGGAGTTATAAAATCAGCCAGTAGTCTGTCTACGTTCGAGTCAGATACTGTCATTGTCAACCGCACAGTCATAATTGATTATTCAGCAGACGTACACTTGTTTGGTATAACATTTAATTTCACCGCCAATAGAGGAATCATTGTAATAGGTAAGTATTCAAATAAGATTGTTGCTCGTGGTTGTTTTTAATCCAATTTGATAAAGTAGATTAATGGAAAATTGGAAAATAACAGCACATTGAAATAATTTATTGTTATAAGACGAGTTTATCCATGCGAATATTGAAGAGCGTTGCAAGCAGTATTGATAATTGTAATATTAACGCAACTCATCGTCTATACACCTATTTTTTACATTATAATTTTCTTTTTCAAACGTTTTTGTGATTTTCTGTTCATTAAACTGTTTATACTTCAAAAGCTCGTACATATTGTGATATGATAAACTAGAACTAAATTTAGTATATTCGCCAAACTTGCGTTTCGTTTTCAAAAGACTCATCAGTGACGCTCGAATCCAAAAAAGTTAAAAAGGCCAAAGTGTATATAAAACTCAAGAAATGGCTGTTGGTCAGATGATAATAGAGGACATCAACAACCGACAAACAATGATATGAAACACCTCTTAAAGAGAAGCAAATAATACCAACGGGACATTCAAACTCATAAATCGAAATACACCGACATCGTAATTGTTAAAAAAGAAGAAAAAAACAACAGACAAACAGCAGTACACTAAGAAAAACATAGAAAACTAAAGTATCAGCAGCATGCATCCCACCAAAAACTGGGGTTGATCGCAGGTGCTCTGGTGTCAACGTATATCTGTTCCGCCTAACAGAAGATCCAATGGAAACTTTGTTATAAACATGGTCATAATATCTATTCCTGTTGGAACAAATATTCTATACTATTTATTCCGTTAGGAACACATACTGTAATATTTATAGGTGAATCAACTCCACCACTTGAATTATTGGTTTGGTAGCTTCTTTATGAGCAGCAATCCCCTGAAAACTGACTTCTGATAGGAAATACAAGCTCTGGAATATCGTACCAAAATGTAAAACCACAAAATTACAGAACCCCAAGGACAATAAAACTGAAAGTCCCTTATAAAATGGCAAAATCAAAGGTTCATACAATGATCACTTAAAGTTTTGTTTTCATCCGACCCTCATTTTCATTTTCTAAATGTAGTGTAACTGATTTGTTACGTGATAATTTAAGTTCCCAAGAGTAATAAAACGTTCAGTGTCGACTATTATATTTTTTGATCGTGCGTTTCTCTGTTAGGAATGTTCTTGCGTGTTTCTATTGTCATTTTAGCGATATTGTTTGACATTGTCCTAAAGTGGAAGATTTGGCTAACCATTAAACCAGGTTCAACCGACCGTTTTTTCTTAAAATGTCCTGTACCAAGTCAGGAAAATGACAGTTGTTATTACATAGTTTGTTTCTAATATGTAGTTGGTGTTTGTTTTTGTTGCACTTTGGTGTTCCGTTTGTTCGTTTGTTTCCCTGTTATCGTTGATGTGTTTCCCTTGGTTTTGGTTTGTTACCCTAATTTGTTTTGATATATGACTTTTAAACACCGGTATACCACTTTTGCCTTAATTCTGAAGCATAAGGATAGCGTAATTAAAATAATGCATTCAATTCTCATTTTTGTAGGAAATCTTTGCCTAGGTGACACCGGAAATCGTACGATCTTACAAGCACAAAAGGTGCAGCAGCAATGGAACGGGATACATCTTTTTAACGAAGGTTGGAAAACTAATAATTTATTAAATAAAAACATGACTAGCGAAAGCCAGAATTCAGTAGTTAAATAAACGTTTTCCTCTTATTTATCATAATGAAAATCCTTGATTAACTATAAGCATTACATTCCAGAAAACGGCGTTTTGATGTAATACTGTCCAAATTTGTATAAGGGAAGTTACTACGGTACTATTATTCCTTAAATGATTGCTACGTTAGTTAATTATACCTGTGTTTATATGCAGATTACATAAAATGATGCAATTTCAGTTAAATTACGATATAACTGTATCATATATGTCTTTTCATTTCAAACTATATTAAACTCAATTTGATAACTTATTCCGTTGAAACACTTTGTCACGCACACTGCAATTTTTCAACTAACACTAAAATAACTAATTTTAAACACAATTCCTTCATTATGTCTAGAATTCAGGTTGGTCAACATAGACATGAAAGACAGTAATATTGGCTTGTATGTCCACAACGGAGCATCCAAAGTTGACGTTATTAATGTCACAGCTGATCAGATAGAAGGATTTATCACGGCAGTAGATTTTCATGGAAATCTAGAATTAAATCTTAATAATAGTATTATAAGTACAACGAACATCGTAGTAAATATCGAAATAAACAGAACTGAAACGTTATATATCAACTTTGATAATAGTGAATTGTATAGTTCAACAGGAAAATTATTCAGTTTGAGCGATGCAGCAGCCACAGAAAATTTTACTGATATTTATCTAAACGTCAAAAACTCAGTATTCGCAACAGCAAGCGAAAACCTTTTTGAAATAAATACTTGCTCAAGTAAGATACATAGTGAAATAATTTCATCGTCGTTTTCTGTAGCAAATGGTGACAAAACTATTTTCAGTTGCAAAGCCAGCTCAGTAGATTTAACAGGATTTCTGAATAAATTTGACAAAAGTGATAAAGGTTTTTTCATATCATTCTGTGATCAAGAAGACAATACACAAGATTTTGTTATTGAATTGAACTTAACGAACAATAGATTTGAAAGTATAGGTTCAACAGCAATTGAAACACATGGCCAATTGAGTGAAATAGTGATAAAGAATAACTATTTCGTTGGAAACGGTAAATGTATAAATCATTCTATGGCAGATTTTGATTTTGATACTCTAACAATATCTCATAATGTATTCCTTAATAATACTGCAGAAGAAATTGTTAAACTATTACAGCCTCGTTCTGGAAATTCAACCATCAACTTGGTCCAGAATAAATTTGAAAACAACCGAGATATCGTGATATCGTTTACTTCCCCGTTTATTAATATATATCAAAATTTCTTTGAAAACAAATATTCTTCATACAATGTAAAAGTCGAAAGTGACACAAATAGTTACACTGGAAGAGTAGTTAATGCGTCTCAAAACTACTGGGGTACAAATGATGTTAATGTGATTGAAAAAAGAATATATGATAAAAACTATGACAATACATTGTTTAAAATAAACTTCCGGCCATATTTAGGATCCAGAAATTATTCAGACATTCAAAACGCAGAAGCAGCATTTATAAGTTCTTCTGGTGATATTGGTGGAATTGTAAGTGAAAACTTCACCCTAACTAAGGGAAGCAGTCCATATGTTGTAATTTCCAATATAGTGGTACAAGAAGATGCCGTTTTAACATTAGAGGCTGGTCTTGTGCTGCTTTTTAAGGAAGATGTCGGCATTACAGTCTACGGTAATTATTCGTGAAGGGTTTGGTATAGCTGATTAATATTGATTTTATAGAATGAATTAAATGTGGAAAGCTAATGTTGAATATTTTTCCATTAAGGAATTAGCTATCAAATGTTCCTTATAAAATAAAATAAGAAGATGTGTTATAATTATCTATGAGGCACTTACCTAGTAGATAGCAAATTATCTATCCCCGGTAGATCACCGTACGGCCTTCAACAATGTTCAAAACCTATAATATTATATATGTGATGTATATTTATATTTCTTTACATACGAGCTGAGTTTTGTATTTGGTTTGTTTCTCATTGCATTAAGTAAAATACTCTTTAAATGTCTAATTGGAAACTTTTGAAAAAAGGAGTAACAGGCAACAAAGGAAATATCAGCGCTTTGTTCAATTTACTAATATTTTATTTAATTTAGGAACATTTAATGTTTTGGGAACGCAAGATGATTTGGTTCAGTTGGAACCGGAAGTTATCGACAAACCATGGAGAGGGGTAGATATCAAATCATATATAGGTAAATATACATATATTGCATATTTTTATGGGCCAGCTGAAGGACACCTACGGGTGCGGGAATTCTCGCTACATTGAAGACCCATTGGTTGCCTTCGGTTGTTGTCTGCTCTATGGTCGGGTGGTTGTCGCTTTGACATATTCACCATTTCCTTTCTCAATTTTAATGTATTAGCATCAGAGTTACAATGTCCGTCTTGTTTTGTCTGATATGATTATTTATGATAATGTACAAGTTCAAAAAGTCATCGTCTTTTGAATCATTAGTTTTAAGATATATCGCATCGCATAATTTCTTATATTTTAAAAAATTGTATTTAAGAATCTCAAAATGCTTTGCGAACATTTGAATTAATAACCATTGGTTAATTTAATATAGTGATAACTTTATTTGCCATATCAATTAAGACTTTCAATGCAATCTTTGCAATATTTGCATACAGTATAACAACGCTACCTTGTTGTACTGATCCAAAGCATATAATGTGAAATGTTCATATATATGAATGTGCCCTCCAATGACTGTTAATTAATCTCAGCAATGTCGGATTATCTAAAAATCAGTTTCTTTGTTGGTTACTTTCGACCTTCAACAGTCTAGGTCTTTATCGTGCGTTTATCATTAAAAACCATTTACGACGTTTTGTACACACAGTAACGGGTGTCATATTTGGAGCTAGATCTGGTTACATATTCAGACCACCTGAGACCTGTCTCGTTGTTAGTCTTTAAGTCTTTTTTTTCATGTTTGCCTTGGCGTTGATCAAGTTGATGATTGTCAGTTCGATTATTGGCGTATGAGTTTGAATAACCCGTTCGTAATAGAGTGGCGAAAGATACCAGAGAGATATTCAAATTCATGGATCGAAAACGCAATGGCCAGAAAAGAAAAAAGACAGACTCTTTTGCACATTATCTAACATTTTATCGGAAAATTATATATCTTAATGGCGTGCCATGCATGTTCATTGTAGCCGTATTTGGCAAAACTTTTTGAAGTTTTGGATCCTCAATGCTTTTCTACTTTGTACTTGTTTTTCCCTATACATACTTTGATATGAGCGTCACTGATGAGTCTTATGTAGACGAAACGCGCGTCTGGCGTACTAAATTATAATCCTGGTACTTTTGATAACTTTTGTAGCTTTCAAATTCGACATAATAGCTCGATTTCATCAAATAGCAAATCAGCATTTTAACATTTACTAACTATTTTTTATATAAATATATTTATATTGCAATGTCTTTTTTGAACCTAGGAAATACTAATTCAAATTTGCAATACCTTGTTGTAAAGAACACTACTACAGGCATTCGTGTATGGAGTATGAACACTTTTATCCACAATGTAACATCTCAGTCCTCTACAACAAATGGATTTACTTTTTATGTCAATAGCAATGTAACGGAAGTGGCAATTTCTGAGTTAACCGCTTCAAATAATGTGAAAACTGGAATTCAGATTATAACAGATGACATATCTTCATCAAAAGTTGTGTTTCGTATTCTTAAATGTACTGTTGGCCAAAACAACGAATACGGTGTTGATATAAAAGCCAATGCAAGTGTTATTATTTCTGAATGTGATATTGAAGGGAACACGGAGTCCGGGATATATCTGTACCAAGAGTTAGGAGGACGAATGAATATAAGCACGTCAAAAATATCACGAAATGTAAAATATGCAATTAAAGGATATTACACGGAGGAGCTTGTGATAGATTCTTGCATCATTTCTGACCATTCTTTCCGTCGGTTTAGCAAATATTGGTTTCAAAGAATATCTTATGTATATCTGCGAAAGAACGACAACTCCAAGTTTCACATTAAACTATTAAACAGCGTTTTTGAAAATAACATTAACGATGGAATTGAAGTTTACTTCCATTACTATAGCATGGGTGGCCTTATACTTCATATTGAAAACAATACATTTACTGGCGGAAATAAAACACTTTTCATCAATTATAACTCCGTTTACGAAAACATGGCTTACGTTAAAATTATCAGAAACTTGTTTCTCAACAATTCGAACTCAGACGGTGCTCTCATACAATCTAAGTTCGAACACGTTGGTGATGTGAAATTTGAGAATAACAAATTTGAAGGGAATATCGCAAAAACTTCTTTACTTATGACAGGGAATGTAAAATATTCCGTCGGAAAAATTTCGATACAGCACAATGATATATCGGGCGATTGGGCAACTGAATCAATAATAGACATTAATACTTATCACGAAATAACTGTTAACTATAATAATCTTCGAAACTTGTTTCCAAATGTATGCGTCATTAGTGCACCAAAATTCGAGGAGTCATTTGAAATAAATGCTACTTTCAATTACTGGGGGCACGAATCAGCAGTAGAAATATTGGATGTAGCATGCGGATTTGAAAAAGATATGGACAGAAGTTTTATGCATTATATACCCTTTTATACCGATAACAATTTCAATCAAGTTGTTGCATTGACACAAGATAGATTTGATGCACATGGAGCACTCGGCGGATATGTAACTAAGGATTTTACCATTCCAAATCTAAGTAGTCCCATTATCATATCAAGAGCTTTGTTTGTCAGGTATGACTTATGAATTTTGGCCACATAAAATTACAAATGTTAAAATCTTAGTAATAAAATAAGATGATACAATTCAAGATAAGACCCAAAATATGGGAATCGTATCAAACGAAAAAGGAACGAGATCGGGTGCGTCTACATAGTAAAGTTCTGCTGCTATGCATGCATCACTCGTTAGCCGAATTCACTATATAAAACCAAACATCGGTCAATTGTCAAAATGAAGACTATTTAATCACCATATTTAATATCATGATAAGTATTTTGTTCCCTTCCTATTGAATACATATACCATCTCTTTTGTCTTACAAATATAACACTTTACATGATTTGTAGCAGATTAAAAAACAAACCTTTTTTGTGATGGCTACTTATTGAAAAAGATGGCATTTAATTTCTTGATTCTGACTTATCAGTAAATATAACAATTGTGCTTGTCCGCAATTTAAAATATATTAGGCCAAACAAAGAATCAACATGATATGCAAATGAACGATAATTCATGTAAGACGCTTTTTGTTATTTGCTATGATATTTAAAATTGCAGTTCATTCTATTACACACACATTGCACTTTTTGCTAATACGTGACAAAATTGTCGTAAGGCCTATATGAAGAATTGAGTATAAATTAATATATGCTCGTCCAATGTTTTTTTTTGTTTTTTTTTTGCATTTTATGTTAATGAAAATTACTGACATTTTACAATCACTCGATGCCACTGCTGGTGGAGTTTTAATTCCCCGAGTGTATCACCAGCCCAGAAGTCAGCACTTCTGTGCTGACATGAATTATCATTGATATGGTCATATTTATAAACTAACTGTTTACAAATCTTGAATTTTTGAAATACTAAGGCTTTTCTACCTCAGGAATAGATTACCATAGCTGTATTTGGCAAAACTGTTAGATATTTTGGTCTTCAATGCACTTCAACTTCGTACTTTATTTAGACTTTTCAATTTTTTGGGATTCGAGCGTCACTGATGAGTCTTTTGTAGACAAAACGCGCGTCTGACTAAATTTAAACCTGGTATCTATGATGAGTTTATTTGCATCCGATGTTGAACTTTATTCACAATTTGTAAATCCATTACCTGTGTCAATTTCCTTAAAATATCATTATGATTATGTGGAATATGACTTTCAGACTATTTATTGTATAATCAAAAAGAAGGCACATGCACACATTTAAAAGAGGGACGAAAGGTACCAAAGGGACAGTCAAACTCATAAATCTAAAACAAACTGACAACGCCATTTATTTAAGCCATGCACCATAAAAATTAGCACTGCTCATATTTGAGGCATAACAATACTAGGATTAAATTCATAGTAGCTACAAAATAGAAAGGTTATTAACACATAAAAAATAATCGATTATTGATAAACTATGTATACATCAATGTTTTACTTTAGACCAGATTCAGTTTTGACAGTGGCATCTGGTGCCGTCCTTCGTTTCAAAGAAAACAGAGGAATATATGTTCAAGGTATGTTATAGTAAAGAGATAAAAACCGTTAGATATGTCTGTACAAACTTATCAAATATGTCAGGACTATATTTGGCATGCAAATTAAGATAGCGCGCGAACCAAGACAGTTGGAAGTTTGATTATTGATCCGTCCCCCCCCCCACACACACACAAAGAAAATGCTTGTTTTGACTCTAAATAATGAAAATGAAAACTACACGTTATAAATATCATTCGCCCGAACCGTTTTTTTCGATTTACCTTCATCAGGAAGGCTCGAAGCCGAATATTAAAATCCAAGGATGTATGAAAACTGAAACATTTGAAGAGATATGTAACCAACATATGATAATCAATACATAGCAATAAGAGCAGATGCAATATTGAAAAAGATACAATATTTTTTTGTCAATATTTAATTATTCAGGTGCATTGAAAATTTCTACCGGTAGCAGAAGACTAACGGTCATGGACTCCATGGACGAAAATGTTCCTTGGTATGGAATAGTGATAAGATCTAAAAGCGATGGTAAGTTATCGCTCAAAAGAATAATGTCGTATCTTAATCAAATCAGGCTCTCTAGATCATGTGTTTTGCGTTGTTGTTTGTGTATGATTGTTTGAATATTGAAATTGATCTGATGGTTGTACTACTGTCTAGTAATTCAGTGAATTCTGTTATCATCTTTTTGTATTACTTCAACTAAAGAAAAAGTTAGATAGAACCAAAAAATAAGCAGACACTACATAAGGAAAGGAAACAGACATGTTATATTTGTCCACGTTACACAATAATTTCACAAAACACACAAATCCGAACGCATGGATTGTGTTGCCATTGATTATAACAGAGAGGCTTTTAAAATTCAATAAACGCAATGAAGCATACTAAAAGTTTGAAAAATACTTTTAGAATTTCTTCGAGTGGAACATTTTTATATTACTGTCAGCGACGTCTTTGGTGTCATCATTAAGGTTCAGTATATAGTTGGACGTTTAGACATTGCAAACTTTGTCAAACATTCTCAAAAGCTATATTATAATCCATAGTAAAGTTCAGACCTCAAGATACGTCTAAAAAATTGAATAATGCTAGACATCAATAACTTTGTCAAATCTTCATGTAATTTTATAAAAGTATGATAAAGATGAAGCATTCTTATAAACAAAACATCTGCAGCAAAACTTGAATTTTAGTTAATGTTTCCATATTTTAAGACTGAGTTGTTTTACAGTAAAACGTCTGGTGTTGTTAAAATGTTTGAGACATTAATAAGTTTATCAAACCTTGAAAGCATTTTATTATACAGTGGCAGAAGATTTCCATAATTCAGAGATGTGTCAGAATCAAAACAAAAAATATTTTATGTATTTGCCTGATACCTGAACATAGGGGTTTTGTTTATGTCTTAACATTTACATAAATTATACAATTACATATGTTAAACAGCATAGATAACATTGTTAAACTTGCATGGAATATTTTGAAACTTGCATATAAACTTCTTTAATTGAAGAGATAGCGTCTGAAGAAATTAATTAATTATAATGCTTCTGTTGGGTTAGTATGATCCGTATACTGTTTAATCTACAACTAATAGTTGTGTTTGAACCATTCAACATTTTGAAAGACCAGCCGTTCACAATGTTTATATCAACTAGAATGCTCTTTTTGTACCTATGAAAGTTTCAATTATAGTTTAAAAGGCATTATATTTTGTTTTCTTGTGTCTATTTTTTTCAGTGAAAAGGTTGAAGGTGAATAAAGTGGAATATAATAAGCGCTACAATCATAATTCAAATTTTGAGACACTCAAAATAGTTCATGTAGTTAGTAAACGAGCATTTAACTTCAACGGATGGCAGTGCGGTTGGGGCTATGTTTTTTTCCTGAAAAATATTCTTATCCAAAATTTGAAAGAAAAAATCTGTTCAAGCAGATGACAAAAAAAAATTTTGAATCCAGATTTTCCCTATACCTTATGGTGTTAAATTTTGGAGAAAAAAATGATTTGATTGATAGCGTTGAAAAACTAGATTAAGTTTCTGATTCAGACAAAAAAAAATCATACCCTTCCCCTTGAAGTTAAATTGTTGCTCATTTATGATTTTTGTGGGTGTGAATTTAGGTCTGAGTGCATCTTCTTTGCTTCCCTACACACAATTTTGGTTGTATTTCATATTAATATATATATATTTTGCAGAATATTCCGCCATAAACTACGCGCAAATTAATAACACCATGCAAGGTTTTACAGCGTTTTCGAACAGTTTTGAAATGAAACATACCAATATAAATAATTCCAGAGCGTCATGCTTGAGCATCAAACCAAAGGATACTGGTGTTACAACTCATGATTTTGAAGGCACCAGTATAAGCAATTGTAAGGAGATAGGACTTTCTGTTTTTGGTGATGGAGAAATAAATGTTTACAATGTTAATATTAAAAATGCGTCTGTTGGCTTAAAGATGGACGTCCGTTATGGTCATTTAACTGTAAAATCAAGCAATATTACAAACTGCTCAACAGCAGCCTATGTCCGTTTCGGAATAACATCAAAGGCTGCAGGAAACCTGACCCTTCATAGTTGTCGGATTTCAAATTGTTCAAACGGTGTCGAATATTCAATGAGTAATGTCTGGAATATAAATAGTGTTGATATACAATATAACATATTTTCTAATATTACAAACAATGCATTGTCGGTCAATTTTCCGTCAAATGATTACAATAATCGATATATAGGTCATGTAGATATAGGTTTCAATACTTTCTACAATACTTGTCACATTTATCTGAAAACATGGAACAACGCAAACTTAAGTTTTCATGATAATACAATTGAATATGGCAACTGTGAAGGTCCTGGAAAATGTTATCTTGAAGCATATGCAAAGGGAAACAAAGAGACCAAAGGACGAATGTTCAACATATCTACAAATATATTTAAAGATTTGGTGAGTGATTGCATTGTTGATCTGGTATCAAGTGATAGTGCTGGATTTTTCGAAGGTGTTTTCTACTTTAACCAGTTTTTGACCACTGAAACTACTGTTGGAACAATAACATTAGACTCAAAGTGTTTCAATTTTTCTCACAACATATTCGACAATCCAAAGTCACCTTATGACCTATACGTGAAGAAGAAAGGTATGTTATCAATGAGAGATGTTGATTGATAAATATTTATTAGGTAAAGCTAAAGCTAAGATAACCATGGAAGTTAAGCGAAAAATATTTATAAGCCAAGCATATATGGAAACATTAACCATACATTAATAATATATCATAATCAAGAAAATCCTTCCCCGTACTTCATCAAATAATTTTCAATTTTCCTATCCTTATCTATCGGCGGTTTTCTATAATTAAAAATTCGTAAGGGTTCCGCGGAACCCAGTGTCTCGCCTTCTTTTGCTGTTATCTATGTTTTCAGTTGAATGTAGGATCGTTATGTATCGCCTTTGCGACTTTTGTCGCAGGCTCAACAAAAATGGGAAAAAAAATATTAAAAGTTTACTTCTAGATACTATCTTTGATTGTAAGAAACTTCCGTCCAAGTTTGGTAAAATCCAGGATGGTTTATGAATCTAATAACTGTTTAAAAACTTTAACTGCAGACTGTATGTAATGTTAACTAAGAGAAAAACTAGGTTCATTTATAAGTAATAAACAGAAAAACAAGAAATAAATGTTTACAAAATTAAAGTACGGATAAACAGGATTATTATTTTTTACAAAATTTTCTTCTGGATACTTTCTTATGAGCATAAACAAGCTTCTGTCCAAGTTTGGTAGAAATCTGGGATAGTTTAAGAAAGTTATTAAAATTTCAAAACTTTAACAACAGAGTGAGTATTTTTGGACGCCGCCGACGACGAAGACGACGACGCCGAAGACGGAATGTAGGATCGCTATGTCTCGCTTTTCCGACAAAAGTCGCAGGCTCGACAAAAAGCCTCTAAATTATATTTAGACTTTAGATCTGTTAAATTTGTTGAGTTCTATTTTCTTAACTATGTATTTGATTTTATCTTCATTGTTTTAATTCGAGTTCTACTCTTATGATGAGGCTAAGTTTTACAAAACACTCCACCTGACAACACTTAACTATCGGTATCATTTATGAGCATTGCTATCATATTGGTTTACAGTCTCTTTTGTATTTTGAATTACGACTCTCATGTTAGAATAACATATAGAAAATAAAAGAATATGGAGTAAATGTACATGGGCCAAAATCGCACACAAAACATAGAAAAAAAAACAATGAACAGGGCTTTTATTCCTGTTCTTCATCTTGACAGTTGATGTAGGGTCTTCAACAGAGATTGAATCATTCATACACTACAACATGGGCAAGACGGCCCCTTGCGTCGACTTAAGCGGTACTATTGGTAAAAATAAACAACAGTTCACCTTCTTGCTCCCCACCCGCCTCGGAGTGCCAACTTGTGCGATGCTTGTGAACGACAGTTCTCCAGTCGAAAGCACCAGAGAGAAAAGTGCAGAAATTTTGAAAGACGTCTATCGCCGCAAAAATATGCTTTGAAGTAACACATTTCGGGAGCGGTCAATGAATTACATAATTTATAATTACGGGCGAGGTTTTTATTGCCTCTGATTTGCATTTCCAAAAGAAAATAATGTTTCTTCAGTCATGCTCGAGTTCCAAAATATCTGAAAGTCGAGAACCTTATACTAACGTTGAAGTAAAACTTAACATGGAAAGGTAATTTACGCTTTGCATAAGGGATACACAATTCGTTTTAAACGAATTCGAAATAGGAAATGTGTATTATTTATTTATTAAATAAATAGAAAAGGATTTGGTTCAAAATCTACAACTCAGATGTCAACAATAGGGGTACAGCAGTCAACATTGTGTTTTAATCTTAATCACTATTAAAACAAATAAATATAAATAACAAAGAATGGATAGAAAAAAGGTATTATCAGAAAACACAGAAATTGGTACTAAACCTATTTATTGATTTATTTTTGTACTTACAAAACTTGCAAAAGCCATAGTCGAAACTGGCACCAGTTTCAATTTGATCATCAGGGGGGAATGATATTGGGGGAAAGAACTCACAACGTCAGCCTTAAAGATTAAATGTAAAGGCAACCTGCAAACTGGTTTTAGTACTGACCATTGTATACATTGTGTCATAAGAAATGTATCCAAAGTAATATACGGACTACGCAAAAGTACTTTTTGCAAAGAAAATAGTTTTATTTTTTTTATTTTAGAATTTGTTTTAAATTGTTTGCCTTTTTAGTATCGAGCTGACCAGTTTTTTTCTGATTTTAGGAACTACTTCTGTAAATGCCTCTAACAACTGGTGGGGAAACGCCAATACCGATATAGCATACGAAAGAATATTTGATTTTCATCGTGATAATGCTTTGTTACTGGTAAATATTACTTCGATTTTGATTGACAGAAACATTGATTGTTCTGGTGTTGATAACTGCAGTTCCAATGGTGAATGTGTGAGTCCAAACACATGTAGATGTTTTTCTGGTAAGTATATTGAAGCATTAACATTCATATTTTTGTAATCGGACATCTAGGCCAAATGGATTATCAAACTGCATACCATGGACAATCTGTCCATCGGAGGAATTACCTTACGATTTCACAAAACTTAATTTTCTATTCAACCCAAAATTTAAAAAGAATGAATATCCAAGTATCATCATACCTGTACAACAAAACCGGTAAGAATGTCTGTTATCAACAAACTTGTGATGGTTACTGGTTAAGTTTATCTCTGTTTTGAATTAAAAAAAATTGAAAACAAGCCTTCTGACAGGAAGATAGTAATAAACGAAACGTATTGAACTTTAAAGATTTTTCTTTAATTGTTAATGTATGTTACCGTTACTTTTGCTAGGGATAATTCTTTTAATGTTTTTTTCATGAGATACATGTTTGACTCTTTTTAGGTTATGCTGGTAACATGTGCTCAGGATATGACTGCTCAGGGGTTCATAATTGCTATGGGAATGGACTATGTATTGGACCGAACTTATGCGAGTGTAACCATGGGTGGAGTGGGAAGCAGTGTATAAATGCATTGTGCAGGTATTTATCTTATTGTCAAATTTTGGTACTTTGTTCTTTTTACGAAAAGAACCAATCGATGCCTTTCATGGTTTGCTGATCAGATTGGCAATACAAACACGATGAGTGGCAGCGGTATTGTCTGGAACTTCAGTAATAATTTTACATGGTTATAAATGCAACAAGTAGTTACTTGCACTACAAAATCGTATCGGTACTTCAATTATTAGCGCATTACTTCAATATTCAATGTAATCCATTTGCTATCTCAATGCCGAACACCAAATTTGACATATTACGGAATTTACCAAAGTATAGCTGTACGCGTGAAGATGATCTCTTTTTACCCCTAGTCACAATATTTTACGTTTCAATATGTCTACCACCGATTGAATTAATTTTTTTATTTACACTGCTCAATTGTTTTATAGATTTCTGTTTTGCAAAACATGTCAGGAACGTCATAAACAACAAATTATGTTACGATAGCTTTAACAAATCAGCCAAAAGTGACCAAGATGGCAAATGTTATATATAACTCGGCATATAAATTATATTGGGTAGGAGGACATTTTCAATCGAAATATGTATAACAAAAAGGATTTTTAACAAAGTGCCTTACTTTCAGAGAAAATATCACTATTCTTATACGATACGTCGAAATAAACATCCAGACTAGGCGCTTATTAAGTTATATTAAACAAATGTCTAAGGGCATACCCAACACTTTGACTTAATAGATTTGGCTCGTGTAATTTTTTTAAAAATTTTGACAAAACATTAACTTTGACCTTTTGACCAAAATAAACAAATTGCAAGAAATTTGAACCATACAATTTAAAGGCATTATTTCATTGAATATAACAAGGACACATTTTGATCACTGAGAAGCTTGGTTTCTTTTTACTAATATATTGTGATTAAAACGTTGAGCTGAATTTTAAAGAGTAAACTCCCTCAGTTATTATGGTCCCCATTAAATAGTGTATTTTTATTTATTTTTTTATTTATGTTTATAGTAATGTGAACAACTGTAGTGATCATGGTTTCTGTATTCGACCTGATATTTGTACGTGTGCTTCTTCATTCACTGGTGAAAACTGTAGTTTGTGTATACCATCACATTGGGGCATCAACTGTGATCCATGTCCAAACTGTCGGAATGGGGAATGTAATCTAAATACAGGTAATTTTACGCAATGCAATTTTTGCATCCAATGTGATGAACAATACCATGTAAGGTAATTATAAGGACGTTAAACAACTTGTGTTTGCAACCACATTACATTTTTTCGTTTGAACCGTTCCTTTGAGGTCATATGAAACCTTAAATAAAAAAAAATATGCATATATCTTTTTATTACTAAATGGATAGTTTTCATTATACAACTTATGTACATATACTTTTTTCTAAGGAAAATTCTTTAATTTGTCCACATTTAGAAGAGGTTTACCTAGTTTTAATAGTTTGCTTCCAGGAAGAAATTCACCGACATATTTTCCGTATGCATAGTGACCTGAGCGTAACCCTCCTCGTAAAAACTCGGTGATCGCAATACGCATGGATCTGTCTTTTAAATAAACAATAACTGATTGTACCTGTTAAACACGTGCTCAATACCCATGTTCTTTGTTTTTGTTATTTGTTTACTACAAGGTGACAATCGGTATACTTCGGCTTCAAAACACGGCATTTAATGAGCAGCTATATTTGTTAAATCAAAACAGACGGAGAGAAAACAAAATGACGATTATACGACATATTTTGCGTAAAAAATGATAAAATCGTGCACAGAGAACTAAGTTTATGATATATACATGCATTGGTTCAAGAATTTGATCAACATTATTTTTCACCACTTACTCGTTTCATATGACTTTAATAATGGAAATGGTATAATGACTCAATGTTACACCGGTACTATTTGTACTTGTAAATACGTATACGTATAACCGACGTTTTGCACATTGTCATATATGATTGATAAATACATTTTCCTACGATTTTTTAATTATATATATAGGGACTTGTGATTGTTTTGGAGCACAGTGGACAGGAAGTTTTTGTGATATTTGCAGTGAGACGTTTTATGGTCAGGACTGTCTCCCTTTGCTCACAGTTTTGAACGTTATACCGAATCAGGGCCTTGACAGAGGAGGCAATTACGTGCATGTCTGGGGGCACAATTTTCCACAGACAGACACTTATAAATGTAAATTTGACCCAGACGTTGTGTACGGTGAATGGGTTGCATCGAATCACGTGGTCTGTTCTGCTCCAAAACATGCAGAAGGGATTGTTAGTCTTGAAATTTCATCGGATGGGGCAGAGTTCAGCAACAATAAGGTATCTATAAGTAGATTATAAATTACATTTATAATTTATTTTAATCTGTTATTATTCATGCGTTAAATTTACACTTTAACGATGTATTTTGTATTTTTTTTTCATCTCACACAAATTTCATCAACATATCTTAATGCTTTTTTTAATTAAAGATAGTTTAATTTGCATGTTTTCAGATATATTGTATCCGACCGTCCTTACTGTGTACACCTTGTTTGTAACATTTTTGCTATTTATTTTTTTACTTTAAGATATCTGTACTTAATATTTCATTGAATTAATCCTCGTAAAAATTGGACACTTCATAATATTCCTGCAAATCCTACTTATTCTTCTCTTTCTTTGATAGTTTAATAAGAATAACTGATATTTTGTTCAATAAAGAAAGCTGCTTACTTCTACATCCATGTTTTGAGCGACCAAATGTAAATGTAATCACGAGCTTATTTGCTTGTAGGTTGTACATAGCTTAACTTCTGTAGGTTTTAAAACTAATTGCAGACTTAGACATGGGAACGATATTTAATGATCGGTCCTTTTGATATCCATTTGAAAGTTGCTTCATTTGCATACATCCAACGTTCATTTCATACAATTATATAAAATGGTATATGCATAGGGGAACAGTAGTATACCACTGTTCAAAGTTCAAGTCATGTAAATAAGCCAGATTTATTTTATTGCTGTTATAGTTTTTTTTCTATTTTTTATAGGTTAAATATCTATATTTTGCAACGTGTCCACCAAACTCATGTGGACGAGATGTATCGCCTCCACGTGGTCAGTGTTTGTTTGGGAGTTGTTCTTGCAACCTTCCCTGGACAGGTGAAAATTGTACAATTGAACTACTAGCACCTGAAATTATTGCGCCTCGATCACAAACCATAAACGAATCGGTTATATATGACGTCCAATTACAGTTAGCACGGGTAAGAAGTTTTAATTGATAAAATCTGGTCGTTATTTAAAATTCTAAATCGATTAATGAAATTTGGACTTCTTGCAGCTTAATTTGCAGCATAAGTTCGGCTCCTTGTTAAATGAAATTGAGAAAAGAAAATGGGGAAAATGTCAAAGAATCTATAGAAGACTGTTATTCCATATTCATCAACCGAAAAAAGTTATGTTTTATCGTCAATTCAATCATATTATTTGTATGTTTACCTGATGCATTATTTGAGTTGTTGAGTATATAATCAACACTGCGACAACAAGTACCGAATCAAGAGGGTGGTATACAGTCTTCAATAATAAAGAGATTTCACTAAGCCCTTAATCATCCTCATTAAGTTTTATATAATTTTATTAGTTATATTAAAGTTATGCCATTTACACAATAGTCACAAACTAACATGACTAACGAAAAATGTTATTAAAAGTGAAGTAACAAAAATACCGAAAACGGAAAGTGCGTAATCAAAGGGCAAAATCAAAGATCAAACACTTCAAACAAATAGATAATAACTGTCATGCTCCTTACTTGTACATTCATTTACTTATGTAGAAAATGGTGGATGAAACCTGGTTTTATAGCTAACTAAACCTCTTACTTGTTTAACAGTCGCAATAAAACATACTACTATCGAGGTTTCGGAATAGCAAGTCTGACAAATTGAAATAAAAGGTTGTAAATGCCCCTTTATGTCAAACTGTTAGGACATGAAAGGTCACTATTTCATTGATTCATGATTGGTTTTTTTCCAGGGGAATTTACCAGTAACATGGTCACTCATGGATCATCCAGGAAATATGATAATAGATGAAAGAACTGGAAGACTGTTCTGGTCAAATGTTATAGGAAGACTATTAGCTTATACAGTCATCGTAGAGGCAACAAATGTTGTTGGTAAACATAGAATTGAATGGACGATAAATGTACCTGTTACGTATTCTGTTAACCTGGTATCCCTTGATCCAGATGGAATTCTACCTAGACCAATGCAAATCGACATTTTTGGAGAGGTTAAATTTAGTAATTTGATACCACCGAGGCACGTTCCTATCAAACTTATGTAAGCTCAATTAGAAGTGTAAACTTATTGTTGACATGCAAATGTATTTTAAAACAGAAACTGTAAGATACCAAAGTGATATTCAAACTCATAAAAAGTAAAAACACAAAAATACTGAACTCCGAGGAAAATTCAAAAAGGAAAGTCCAAAATCAAAAGGCAAAATCAAAAGTCCAAACACATCAAACGAATGGATAACAACTGTCATATTCCTGACTTGGTACAGGCATTTACTAATGCTAGTGAAACACTGGCAACACAATGGCCATCAATGAAAATCGCCTAAACAGTCAAAACACATCAGACTGAAAAACCCGCAAAACCACATCAAGTTATTTTTTCGTTTGTTATTGCTAAAGTTGTCAGGCTGTTATATGTTTTTGTCTCACCAGTTTGATTCAAACGCCGTTGATAGGTTACATGTAGACAAAACGCGCATCTGACGTTAAACATTACAAGCCTTTTGTCATTTATCATGTTTTGATTTCATGTATCAATATAATAAAAAAAAAAGTAAGAACTACATGCTTCAAACGCCACTTATATGAATATGACCCACCGAATTAGACTAAATACCGGGTTTGTAATAACACGACGAACACGACGGGTGCCACAAGTGGAGCAGACTCTGCTTACCCTTCCGGAGCACCTGAGATCACCCCCAGTTTTTGGTGAGGTTTCGAGTTGCTTAGTCTTTAGTTTTCTATGTTGTTTATTGTGTTCTAGTATTCGTCTGTTTATTATTTTCTTTTTTAGCCATGTCGTTGTCAGTTTATTTTCTATATATGAGTTTTACTGTCCCTTTGGTATCTTTAGCCCCTCTTTTCTAAAAACAATAAACACCTAAAGATAAACGTTGACGGAGGGATTTGGAACTTAAGCCTATTAATAATATCATAAGTTAACGGGGAGTTTTAAAAAGTTTGTTTTAAATCACAACAACACCATACCACTGCCTGTATACTGATCTGATGAGATGATTAGAAGATTCCACCACCGCGGTATCGAGACAGTGGTAATAAATACGACCAACACTTTATAAATTCGGTGCGTCCATCAATTTTACTGTGTTTGCGCCATTGACAATTGTTATGCATATGATGAGTACACATACGTGGCGTACTTAACGATTAGTCTGGAAACTTTTACGAGTTTTATACAACGACTGGTTCCGTGCCACTGCTTTTGGACATTTCATAACCACCTTAGTAGTCATTACTTTTGTGTTGACATGAAATATCAATGAAATATTCATTTTCTTTAAATTAACTGTTTATACAGTCTTGAACAAATCGAAACCCTATTATTTCTACCCCATGGCATATTTAAATATAAGAATAAGAAGATGTGGTCAAGATTGCCAATGATACAACTATCCACCAACATTCAAGTGAAGTGGATGTGAGCAATTATAGGCAACCGTAAAGACAATGAAAAAAACCTATACTGTATGGTTGGCTATAAAAGGGCCTGACAGGAAAATATGAAACAATTCTATTGAAAAAACTCATGTACATGATGTATGCAGTCTTTTCGGTTTGAATGCTCTTCAACTTTGAGAGCCACTAAATAAATGTGTCTTATGTATATGAAACGTGCTTCTGAGGTACCAAAGTATAAGCGTGTTAAAATTGATGATAGGTTATAACTTCAGAAAATTTAAATTTACATATGGTGTATGGTTTGAATGCTGCTATTTTTTTTCAGAATTAAAAGTGATTTAACGAATACAACAAGAGTCTTTTCACCAACCAATGAAAATCATGACCCAACATCATTCATGACAACGTATTATCCAAGCCCAGCCGATGCAGGAACATTTACTGTGGTAAGCCCGAATCATTGTTATGCTCGCTATAATATTTGACACTAAATTATGATAGGGATGATTGTTCACTAGCAGGTGCATTTAAAAAAAATGGAATTGTCATTTTTCTAAAGCTAATTAATTAATAGGTATTAACAAGATAATAATTTTCGTGTACCTCCGATTCTTTGATCAGAACTTACTCAGGTTTTTCAACATACAAAACATTTAATTTGACAAGGATGAGATTCTGGCGAATCATACATCCTTCATTGCGTCAATGATGTTTAACTTAACAACAACCCTTGTTTGTATTGGATATATACTTAGCTTAAAAAACTCCGTTTAAATTCAACATTGCTCAGATTCTACAATATATATATATATTAATAATTGTTTGTTATACTTTTTTTTTTATTGAAGAAAGCATATCATCCAGGTTTGGAGCAAAGTACAGGAAGCACGTTGTCATGGGTAGTCCTAGGCATGCGTTGCGAGCCAACATTCATTAGTTTGAAAGGTTACATAGACGATAGTCAAGCCGTATTTGCAAATGTATCAACTCTCAAAAACGTAGGAGGTTATCCAATCGGTAACATATCAACAAAGGTAAATTTAAAATATTATTGTGGTACTTAATATTAAAAAATGGCTAAAATAAGTCAATTTGTGTTTTTTCATTATGTATTATAAATATTTAAGCCTGAAATTGAAAAGGTAGAGTAGAAAAATACCACTGGTCATAAGTCGGAAATGAACTGACAACGCAATGGCTAAAATAGAATAAAAGACATAGAGAAGATTTTTTTTTATACAAAACACAACACTAGGAAAAGTCATTTTACTCCGATACTCAAGAAAATTGTTGATTTCTTTAACGTTATTTGATAATTTCAAATAAGGCGCCCCTATTCGCCTATTGACATTACGATTGAGACTGCAGTACCATTGTTTACAGAGATCAAATAAGTCAATCCAAGACGAGGCTACTCAGCATTTTTACACATATTATATCAAATTTACAATAGCATATTTTGATTACAGGTTTACGGTATTAAAAACGTTCATGTTTTTAAATCTGAAGATAAAACGGAAGAACCATTCTTCTTGGCGAAACTTTCTGCAGATGGAGTAATAAGTTTTAGTCTCCAAATAAAAGATGTAAATCCAATGTCTGAAACCTTTTATATCGTGTTTTCAACTATTGAAAGAACTTATGCAAGACTTCAAATCAATATTGATTTAACGATCAAAAAGCCAACACTTATCTTTGAACCATTTGCTGTTAAGGACAACATTATCCGTGGTACTCAAACTATTTTTGATGTAACAATCCGAAATGTTGGTGAGATTCCAGCAAGTGATGTGAATATTCAAATACCAAATGAATCAAAAATAAGTTTAATGTCATTATCCAAGAAAGGAGAAAATATGAATTATGCAAACGATCAGTTGCAAGGTAGTTTGACTATTCCACCTCTAAGTGAAGCAATCATGTCTCTCGCCGTTACTGTTGAATCGAACACTCCGTTAGGGAAACTAAGGGGAATTATAGCAGTAAATACTAATCTGACAATGTTTAGTTTACCATACGCTTTTACAATGACTTCAGAGCGGAAACTCAATCTAACTTTTGTAATCAAAGACGAATATACTTATTTTGCGACTGGAGCACCATTGGTTACTGGTGCAGAAATCAAATTGGTAAATCCAAGGAGAGGCTTCTCAGAAACTATAATTACATACAATGACACAGGTATATTACTTACTGAATTTTAATTGCATTTGTGAAGCTTATGTTTACTGAAGAATAGCTGTAGGTGATAAGGAACTGAAACTATTTAGACTGTCATCTGAATATTACAGATTTATACCCGAACGTGCATTTTCATGGCTAGTAATGCATGCATAGCATAAGATGCTGACCCTGTAGATGCATCCGATCGCGCTCCTATTGGAACGCTACCGATGCCTCCAGTTCCAAAGTATAATCTGCACTACAATGTTAATTTGATGTATATCAATTTTTTAATTTGATACTTACAATTTTTTACTTGGTATTTTAATGAGATTACTAAATAATAGAAATGATCAGTTTTCGAGTGTTAGTATATAGAAGATATGACTGGAGTAAATTTCGTACATTTCTAATAAATTCTGAAATAGAACATACTAGCACATTTTCCACGCTGTCTTTAATGATATTTTTCTTTTCTGTATACTTATCAGAAATGAACAATTATTTTTAACAACAATATAGGTACTGTGTTATTTGAAAACATTTACGAGGACAAATACACTGTTTACGCCAAAGCTGATGGTCATTCTTCCTACTCTGCTATTATCATTGCCACCCCCTATACAACAGTTCGAGATATATTCCTACAAAGAACTGCTGTCACATATACGTGGACAGTTACACCTACTACTGTAGAGGACAAATATAAAATAACACTGGATTCCACGTTTGAAACATTTGTAAGTTTATTTTAAAATGTTTGTTAGTTATCATAATAAATATCATGAATATAAGCCTTTTTAGATATTTTAACGTTAAAAATAACTTAAAAAACATATATCGACTGGACAGGAAAGAATGTCCGTCCAATTACAACGTAACTACATTTGTATGTATATCAAGCTTGAATAACAAATCAAACTAATTTATGACCAAATGAAAAAGTATACAACCACTTCAAAAACACTGAACCAACACACGGTAATTGATACCACATACAAGTACAGTCAGAAACGTGTAAAAAAATAATAAAATCTTCCAACCTTTTGGGAGTTTTGAAGATATATTACGATCTGATGCTTATTCGGGATGACCTGTTACTTAAAACAATTCGAAACAAACTATCTAAGATTTGCTTAGAAGTCATCTGGCGACCTCAATTGATACTTTAATCGACAGTGTTACCTAATAGATACATTTACCTTACGTAAGCTCCATAATTTAAGTTGCAATATTTACTTTAATTGAAAAAAAAACCATATATTGATATATTTCGATATTCGAATGAAACATGTTAAGATAATTGTTCGTTTTCTATAAAGTGTTAGACCTGCATATTTAGTTGTATTTAACATATAGGATATATTTTTATATTCGAATAATTTTCTAGGGTGAGTTGCTCTGGGTAATCCCCAACCCTACCTATTTAGAGTGTTTAATTGTATCAAATATGACTGACCTTCCCCCTTATTCCAAACTACTAGAATATTTTTGTTTCCTTGTCATGTCCTTAAATGGATTAAAACTTATCATGGGTTCCAAAGAATTATCTAGAACCCTTTCTTTTTGAAAATGTCCAAATATGTTAATCCCAGCAGCTAAACAAGATATTTCTTGTTTTTGATATCATCCAGGGGTCATCCGAACCAACTGTCATCTATTTAAGAATATTCAGGTATCTTGAAAATGGCTGTGATCACAACTTATCATCTGCATATTTTCTTGTTTGACATATTTATTAGCAATTTAGCAAATATATTGATAACTTTTAAAAATTTAGTATTAAATTCTGTAAATTTTATATTGATTTACACTAAAACAAAAAAATATTATTTGATTTTTGATGGAGGGAGAAATTTGATATATAGATTTGATAAGAAATGAAATTGTTTGTAAATTTTGTAACAACATGGTATAATGTTTTTTTTCCGTGTAAATGAGTTTTTGTACTAACAACATAGATAATAAATGCGTATATTTAATATTGAACTTCCTTTCGAAAAGTTTAAATGGCCAATGATGTATTTGTTTGTTTATCATATGCATGACCTTATTTACTGTGTGTTTAAAAGGGAATAGAAGTAAACTTGGTCTTGTTGGAAATTTTCACATGGCCTTGGTCGTTATATTCGAATTTTGTCTAGAGAGAAAGATCATGCTATACGATTTTATTAAGACAACGATAGTTACTTTAAAAAAAAACTAAAGCAGAGACAAATGTTAAGTAATATAAAACAACGAAATATTTGATGAGATCAAACATTGAACTTAATAAGTCTTGCCTATGCTTATGACATATTTAATATGACAGGCTGTTTTGCTTTGTAAACACCAGCGTGATTGAATATGTGTTGTATTCAATTGCATTGCAGACTAAAATATTGACATATTTATGGCAGTTGCAGTTTAAAATCCACCCCGCCAAAATCAAGATTTATTACCTAGGGGAAAAATTGCCATGTCAATTTTTCTGTGGGTGAAAATTGAAAATGAAAGAAAAACGGGACTGTTTTTTCCATTCGTGTGCAAAAGAATGAATGCATTTGACGGAAGTTCAAACAAATTTATCAAATCAAAACACAAATATACATACGATAAAATTTCGTAAATGTTTATGAATGATGTTTGTGCATAAGCGTCATATTTTACGTTACGTCACACGAGTAACAAATGCTAAAGGTCATCAAATATTTGGTTGTTTTATATAACTTAACATCACATAAATTCGTATTTTGTTTATTTGCATTTAAGGTACCAATGCCTGTGGTAACAATTGAACCAAACAAATTAGACACAGTGCCTTTCGAGACAGAAGAACGAGAAAGTGTGGACTTTACTATAACTAATCATGGCCTCATCCGAGCTGATAACCTTCGGTTTTCTCTACCTACAGGACATCCTACACTGCAATTTCAATCGGTTAATATAACGACTGTACTAAACACTGCAAAAATATTTACTTGCAACACGACATAATGTAATTATTTCTAATAAGCTGATTATCAATTTGGAGCAACTATTTAAGTGCAGTCCAGTTTTATTAATGAGTATGTGTTGCTCAATGTTTAGATAACGTGAGATTGTTTTGTGTTTTTTTTATGTTTGTATGTGGGTTTTTTTTCGCAATCATGGTATCTTTTTCTACTTTTCATTCTAGGCAGGTAACTACCAAATTTGTAAGAGAAAACAAATATAAAAGGGGAAACACAGTTATAAGTTTCTGCTAAGTACAAATAAGTATAGATTATCGGATTTCTACAATTGATATCGTAAAATATCAGCCACGAGACTCTATGTGAACTCCTTTGGCGAGTTGGCGTAGCGAATGATCTAAAAAAAATCACATTGTGTCGAGCGGCTGATATTTTACGCTATCTATACGAAGAATACCCGATTATCTTTTTATCGTTTTATTAATGGCCTTTTCTATCTCCCTAAGTCAGTTTTACGACTGACGAAAGCAAGTTTGATAGCGTCTCCTCTCGCATAGTGACGTCGCTGATAAATTCTCCTCTCACATTGTGACGTCGCTGAGTTCGTTTTGAAGTCTTTAAACAAAAAAATACGGAGCGACAGATCAGGTTGATATAGGCGTAGAGAAGGACGATAAAAATACAATATTAGGTCAATGTCTGAAAATGTCAAATTCTTTGCTGAGAAACTTGGAACAGGCGAGGTTCTACCGGGCCCTTCCCAAGTTTTGCAGCACAGAACAAAACAAAATTGATATTTTTTTTACCTTATCCTTAATATTGTTTTTATACTGCAACTTTAATAGATAAATTCATAGCTATTTAGAAAATTTCATACTTATTTTCAACCCTTTAATAATGAACTCCTGATTGTTGAGAAAAAGTTCCATGATGAAATTGACATTGCAAAAATATAGCTGTGTTACTCTATTTAGGAAATGAACGGAACTCGTTGCAGTTTAAAAATGTTATTATGGACAAGGTTACCATTAGATCTCAGCTCTACTGACCTTTTCTCTGTCTCGGTCTTTCACGTGCATCATTAGTATGGGGTTCGACGTCTTGTACTTACCTTTACTGAGAACAATGTAAATGATATTGTTTCTGATAATTTTTTTGTGCAATGTTATGAATTGCAATTATTCATTCATCGTTTTCCTTCGTGTGTTGGGCATGTCTAATTTTAGCTAATTATTTTTCTTAATTTTCCCTGTAGTATCTTCTCCATCCTTTTTGCTTTTTTTTTTAGACAATCTGAAAATTTTACAGTACTCTTACCGGTGTGGTATGTAAAATATTGAACATACGAATTACTTTCAGACTGTCGATGTAATTGGGGATCTTGCTGCCAATACGTCTATAATTATACCTGTCAAGATTACTTTAAAATCAAGGACCAAAAGACAAGGTGGTTGCAGTATGTCGTTAATGTATGACTATGTGTGTGGTGGAACACGTTCTAATAGCGCAAGTGTAATTCTGACCGGAAGTTGTGGTGGTCATGGTGGATGTAAGATATTGTAAAAATATATTTCAAGAGCTTTATTGATCATTTTCAGATACTATTAATTACATTGTGTGCTAGTAAACTAATACGGTATATATGGGGTCTGTAAATTCCATATGGAATTTACTGACCCCATTTATACCGTATTACGTCACTATATAAAAAAGAAGATGTGGTATGATTGCCAATAAGACAACTATCCACAAAAGACCAAAATGACACAAACATTAACAATTATAGGTCACCGTTCGGCTTTCAACAATGAGCAAAGCCAATACCGCATATAGTCAGCCATTAATGGCCCCGATAAGACAATGTGAAACAATTCAAACGAGAAAACTAACGGCCTTTTTTATGTAAAAAAATGAACGAAAAACAAATATGTAACACATAAACAACCACTGAAATACAGGCTCCTGAATTCACATAGTAACAGTCACATACATAAATAATGAGGCGGGGTTAAACATGTTAGCCAATGATCCCAACCCTCCCCTAACCTAGGACAGTGGTATAACAGTACAGCATGAGAACGAACTATAAAAATCAGTTGAAAAAGGCTTAACTCATCAGATAGACAATTCAATTGGACGTGGCCGGGTACTTAGCATACTATGTAACGAATTTATCTTACTGACCATCTTAACGTGTAAAAATTAGACTTGTGATCTATCAAAATGACCAAGCCAGTCTTCAATACTGTTAGCATTAAGAAACTACTTCCATTGATCCAACAAGAATAGCCAACGATAATAACGTCTGACATGTCTGAGGTTTAAATGTGTTTAATGAATTTATTTCCATATTAATCATCAATTTCTTCGTCTGTTGAAACCTTAAAGATTTTTTCTCCGTTCCGTTTTGTTTTTATAAAGGGACGTAACACACCTACTAACCGTGTATGAAATAAGCCCGCCTCCCTACTACCTTATATGGTATATAAAGGGACGTAACTCCTCTACTAACCGTGTATAAGCCCCGCCTTCCTACTAACCTTATAATAAATTTACACGGTCTACACGCGGACGCGTTTTACCAATCATATTCCTAGAAATATATAGGAGGTAAGATAAAATAAAATATCTTATTTATTCATGTTATTGGTTAAAGTGGTCACTTTAGTGAACATTTTTACAATCTCAGACTATGACATGCATATGCTTTATCGTGATTTATTTCATACGACTCGACACAGCTGAATCAATATGCTAATCAAAGATCAGTTTATTTGTAGACACGTGTTTTTTTTTTATTAAAGCATGAATGTCATGTAATTGTAATTCATACAGTGCTCAAAGTTACCCTGTATAACCAATCAAACTTGGTTCTTTCGGAGTTCATGCGATTTCCTTGATTTTGGTTTTCTACTTCGATCTGTGTTTTCTTATGGATTTACAAAGATTAAAATACTGTGTGCATTTTGATTTTGAAAATAGCAGACAAAGATATATGAATAATTATTGCAATTACGGGAAAAGCTGCGACAAATATATATGTACAACGTTAGAATGCGAGTTGATTTTATTATGATACTAACCCAGTCGCATTATGTACAATGATCAATATCTCTTATAATTTCTTAATAAACAATTTTACTAAATCAATGTATCTTCTTGTTTTAGTAAGAGGTGGTAGTGCATCCGGTGTTGGGATGTTTATTTATCGTCCTGTGACTCCAGTACCATGTGATTGTCATGCCGCTCTCTTGAAGAAGTGTATTTTAGTGTTTATTCCAATAGTGGGATGTGTGGCATCAGAAGGAAACTTAGCAGCGTCAACGATTGCAAGTTGTGCACTTCAGGATTTTTTCCCAGTAATAGGGTGTGCCGTTTCAGCTGATAAATTAGGAAAATCATCGGTAAGGATTTTCACTATATCCTTTTTTATACTTTTAATATCATTCCTTTCTCAACTTATATTTATTTTAGCAAAGTGTAAGAATGCTTGGCGTTAACATGCTTACTTGACTTGTAATGACCAGTAACCCAATGAATAATTTGTTTTTATTAAATGGTCACATTCGGCAGTAGAGTACAATTTCAGATAGAAGTATAAACGATAAAAGAATCTAAATCTGATAAAGTGTGTTAAACTTTGTCTATTTGTTTGTTGATATTATAGTATTTTTGTCCTTCATCCGACAGTTGCTTGACACCGAAGATGAGGAATCCAAACACGTATAGCACGGCTGATACATCTAATTGATAGATTTATTGCAGTATATGAGGCGTTATACTTGATTATATATTGTAAATATAGGCAGCAGTAGTAACCGCTGTTCAAAAGTCATATATCGATTGAGAGAAAACAATTCCGGGTTACAAACTAAAACCGAGGGAAACGCATGAACTAAAAGGAGAAAACAACAAAATAACAGAACACAGAAGTGCAACACAAAACAAACAACAATGCAACATACATAGTAACAAACAATTGCCATATTCATGACTAGGTACAGGACATTTTTTATAAACATTGTGGGTTGAACCTGGTTTTGTTGCTAGCAAAACCCCGCCCTTGTAAAGCACTTATTGTAAACAAAATATATGTTTTCATTGTCAAGTTTGTCGACCGGATTTTGTAGAAGATTTAACTCCTAGTATCATAAAAACATAAAGTTGTTAGATGTTCTCGTGGTATCGTAAACAACACGTAATATTTTCTTTACCGACGTAGTGGTAACGTGTTCTGTTATTCTGTAGGATTTAACTCGTTGAACTGTCATTGCACAGGTTTTAGGTTTTTCTGTTGTATTATTCTTTTCGTATATACCATGTATACGTAATGCCAAAACATCTATTTGTTGTTTGGATATACAAGTTCATGGCCACGTCCACTATTTGTAGTGTTTCAGTCTGTATCAATCTGATGAGTTGAGCCTTTTTCAACTATTTGTTATAGCTTAGGGAATTCTGGGGTACAGTTGGGATTGCACCAATAGGTTTCAATCCACCATTTTGTATGTAAGTGCCTGTCCCAAGTCAGGAGCCTGTTATTCATTGGTAGTCGCTTATTGATGTGTTACATATTTATTGTTCGTTCATTTTTTTCTCACCTGGCTCACAGAACATGCAAGATTGCAATACAACAAAATTATTCATTAGTCAAATCAAAGATATTTGCACATTATGGAATGTTCAATAAGTTGATAAAAATTTAAAACATTTTATGCTTTTAGGAGACAGCAGTGGTCAATCGAATTAAACCTTACTTGCAAATTTCTTTTTTATTTTGACAAAATGGTCCTTGAGGAAAAAAAGAAACTAAATCTAATATGATGGGATAAAAATGTAATCTTCATATATTTTGAATCTTTGGAAATCATACATGATAACATATCTAAAATCTATACCCTGTTATTTATCGATTAATACATAAGACAAAGAAAATATAAACACATTAATAAATTTTATACTATTAGTACAAATCTTGCAGGAGATAGTCACGATGTTATCTGGTCTGCCTTTTATATCTCTTTAATTTATATTGATTAAGGTAACCCAAAGTTGAGAGATGCACTCGATTATATTATAATTTTATGTTATCTGGTAGACGAAACGCCCGTCTGGCGTACTAAATTATAATCCTGGTACCTTTGATAACTATTTACACCACTGGGTCGATGCCACTGCTGGTGGACGTTTCGTCCCCGAGGGTATCACCAGCCCAGTAGTCAACATTTCAGTGTTGACATGAATATCAATAATGTGGTCATTTTTATAGATTTCCTGTTTACAAAACTTTGAATTTTACGAAAAACTAAGGATTTTCTTATCCCAGGCATAGATTACGTTAGCCGTATTTGGCACAACTTTTTGGACTTTTGGATCATCAATGCTCTTCAACTTTGTACTTGTTTGGCTTTATAAATATTTTGATATGAGCGTCACTGATGAGTCTTATGTAGACGAAACGCGTGTCTGGCGTACTAACTTATAATCCTGGTACCTTTGATAACTAATTAGAGGTGCACTCGTTTATGTTATAATGTTATATTATGTATTTCTATGTATTAAATTTAAGAAAAATGTTCTTTTTTCATTCATTGTCATATAAACAAATATAAATATTAAAAAAAATAGAACATAGGGGTAAAATGTTGAGTTTGGCTTATATCTCTGAAACCAAAGCATTTAGAAGAAATCTGACAAAGTAACATGGTTCGTTATGTCAAGTTCTATCTGCTCTGAAATTTTCCGACCAATCAGGCAACCCATTGCTGGGTTGCTGTCCCTAAATTGGTAATTTAAAAAAAAAATGCAGCTTTGGTTATCACTTGAATATTATTAAAGATAGAGATCAAATGTAAACACAAAGAATGTACATCAAAGTAAGATCTACAAATAAGTCAACCTGACCAAACTGGTCAATTGACCCTTGAAGGACTTATTGTCCCCTATAGTTATTTTTTTTTACAATTTTCATTAATTTAATTCCACAGTAACTACTGGGCCAAGTTCATTATAGATATAGATAATAGTAAACAGCAATAATGTTCAGTTAAGTAAAATATACAAACACATCACCATCACCAAAACACGATTTTGTCATGAATCCATCTGTATCCTTAGTTTGATATGCACACAGACTAAGGTGAACGACACAGGCTCTTTAGGGCCTCTAGTTTAGCATTAATTAGGCAATTATTTGTCTCGTTTGAATAGTTTTGCATTTGCATTTCAGAGCCTTAAAAATCTGATTATTTGGTGTTAGCTTTGCTCATTGTTGAAGACCTCACGGTGTTAATTTCTGGGTCATTTGGTCTCGTGTGGAAAGTTGTCTCATTGTTTTTTATACCACGTCTTCTTTTTTATACTTACAGTTATTTGTCTTTTGTTCCAAATTTAATTGGTTGTTACTCTGTTAGTCTGTAAGTGTTGTCTACTCATTTATACTTACTGCCAACACAAAAAGTTATTAGTGTGTAATTTTCAATATTGCAGGTAGCTATTCTGATACCGCCAGTAATATATTAAATTACAAAAATGTATGCGTTTGTTGGTTTTTTATTTTTGTAGTGAGGTCCCCAGTTAGAATGACCTTATGCATGTTAAGATATTGATCATTATGAACCATATATTTTTCGATTGTGATATCCTATAATGATCTCCATTTTTATTACGGATTTTTAAGTTAAGTATTTTTTCGATGTATTTTTAATTAGCATCTTCTGATTTTAGGGACCGAGTTTACCTGACGCAATTATAGACACAGCCATGTCATGTGTTGTAGGACCATTGTGTAGCGTTTGTGGTAATGTGTACAAGGCTTTAAGTTTAACTTTCATTTAATTATTAACATTAGTCAAATAAATTAGATAATTGTTATCAAAGGTACTAGAAATATAATTTTATACGCCAGACGCGCGTTTCGTCTACATAAGACTAATCAGTGAAGCTCATATCAAAATAGTATTAAATACTAACAAGTACAGAGTTGAAGAGCATTGAGGACCAACAATTCCAAAAACCTTGTGCCAAATACGGCTAAGGTGATTTATTCCTGGGATAAGAAAATCCTTAGTTTTTAAAAGTTTTGGAAAAGGAAATTTATAAAAATGACCATATGATTGATATTTGTGTCAATGGAACCTCGGGAAAGAAAAAAGAAACATCCACCAGCAGTTACATCGACAGATATTTTTTTTTAAAGAAGTAACGGATTTATAAGGCTGCAACAGGTTTGATTTTTGAGTCGTGTAATGATTTAAGGATGTAATTCGGTGAGGTTTTGGAATTTGGGTAAAATGTTTTTTTGTCCTTTGTGTTTTTTTCACATAATACAATGTAAAATATTTTGCCCCATAACACCCTTTTATTTTTCATATATGACTAAATAGCTTATGAGAGGTCATTTCGCAAAATTTAAGCAGATTCTTGATTTTCTTTCTTTTGATTTGAGACCCAATTAACAGCAATTTACATATAAGGCCAAAGTTCGACAGTCTTTATCTGCCATATTTAAAAAAAACAAATATCCCGAAAAGGATCTCCACGACCCATAGATATTTTTAGTTTATTTGATTCTTAACTTATGATTTTCCTTCTTGTAGTATCAGTTTTTAAATAATAAAATGTTGTTTTACTTATTTACACCTTCGTACATCTTTAATGATGAACTTAAACACGTCACAACAGTAGTCGACTGCAATACAAAGACAGGATTCATGAATATGTTATAATTTCTTTTATATTTCTCGCAACAATACCATGTTTTACCATGAAATACTTATTATGTGGATAAAAGTGAACTTAAATGCTTTAAAAGGAACGAAAGATACCAGAGGGACAGACTAAATTCATAAATCGAAAATAAACTTACAACACCATGGCCAAAAATGAAAAATAAGACAAACAGACAAACAATAGTACACAACACACAAAATAGAAGACTAAAGAATAAGCAACATGAATCCCACCAAAAACTAGGGGTGAGCTCAGGTGCTCCGGAAGGGTAAGCAGATCCTGCTCCACATGTGGCACCCGTCGTGTTGCTTATGTTTTAACAAATCCGGTAAATAGTCTAATTCAGTAGGTCACATCATTGAAAGGGAAGGGGATTGTAGTTACGACCTCAGGAACATATCCAATATCATTTGTGAAACGGTAATTCCATAACGGTCAAACAACTCGTGATGGCGTCCAAAAAATTTACAATGGGATGATTTCAACTTCACCATTTGGAACTCTTGGTAAAACATTTATCCATGTATATTTTTTAAAGACTGTGGCATAGAACTTTTCAAATCAGTAGAATAATGCCTGTAGAATAATAAAGGTTGAGGCCATCACTACAACGAGTATTTTGACCCTTTGTCTACATTAATTTTATGATTGTGTATTTGTATGCATGTTAAACTATGTATTTATGTGTGTTGAATTGTAATATTGATTGTGTTATATTTTCCCCAGATGTATACAGGCTTTGGAGCAAGAATGTGGTAACAAAAGAAAACGACGTGATGTAAATTCAGACGTAGTGTACAACGTCATTGTCACATCTAAACCAATGAATAATTTCAGATTAATGGTAGAGGAGATTTTTGGAAACGAAGAAATGTAAGCACTTCAGTACATTTACAAGGTCATAGAATAAAATTTCTGCACATGCACTATTTATGTCATTGATATTTTTTTTCAGATTTTGAGTGCAATTCCAGAAGTTGAAACCTGATTTAAAATCTAAATGGGTATCTGTTTTTGCATTTGTAGTGCATAACGACCAAAAACGACATGTTAGAAAACGTTTTACTCATCAAGTCTAACTTAAAAAGTACAAATAAAGTACGAAGTTGGTAAACATTTTAGGACCTATAAAAGGTTTTGTCAGATATACATATAAAAAGTAAAATCACAAAAATACTGAACTTAGAGGAAAGTCAATTCAGAAAGTCCATAATCACATGGCAAAATCGAATAACAAAACACACCAAAAACTAATGGACAAGAATTGTCATATTCCTGACTTGGTACAGGCATTTTCAAATGTAGAAAACGGTGGATTAAACCTGGTTTTATAATTTAGTGGAAGTTGGTTATTGGTTGCTTTAAGTGTTGTTTGTTAATTGCCTTATTACCGACCATGTCACCATATCTTTAGCACAAACAAAAATGTAAAAAGTGGTCGTAGAGTTTGTGTTTTTCTCAATTTTTGAAGGCGATTTAGTGTCATTTTAGATCTTCACACCATTGTCTTTGGTAGTTTATTGTCTTATTGACAATCATGCTGCAGATTATTTGTTTAGTATTAATGTACATTTTGAAACTTTCTAAATATGTATTGGTGTTTATATATATTTCAGGTTCCAGGTTAATAAAGAGTGGTATCCTGCTTTTAAAACAGTTATTTCTGATAACAGTGAAAGTGGTTCAATACTTTCAAAAGATGAAAAGTCATTTGTGCTGAACACTTTAACAAGTAATATCTCAAAGCCCGTCTTAGACGGATTTTTAGAAAGATGGAACAATACTGGTATGCTTTATTTTAGTTTTTAGTTAGTTTCTGATGATTTTCAAAAAACCTAGAACCTTTGGAAAATGAACTCAAAGATGCAAAAGATAGAATATGGTTTCTTCCTTTTATATATTGTTATACTTATTTTGAAAGTTACTTCTGTGTGTGTTTATTCTTTATTTCGATGACACATTAAATTGTTTATCATTCAACTTGATTGACGAAAATATTGCAAAAGATGTAATGAATTCAGATAAATATTTTGAACATTATAGTTTGCTCTGAATTATTTTTCAAATTACGTAGAGTAAAAGCCTGATAAAGAAAAAAAAACTCCTTCCAATTGTGTTTGCAATTATAAAGTAAGCCATTACAAACTTTAGGTCTTTTTATGTTATAATGTATCTCCTATGTCAGGTTCTATTTTATATTTTGAAAGAATGACATTCGTTCACTGTTTACTGTGTAAAATTTTGAACAAATACTAGTAGACAAAAGCCATGTATAAAACATAACACAGATAACATACGTTTGATCAACACAAAACAACAGCAACATCGGGGCGCACTTAAGTAATGCTAAAAAACAAATACCTGTTGCTCTTCTAATGTAGGATTACATTGTCTGAATGGGAAAGCCATTTTTTAAACGAAAATTCTAAATTCCTCCTTATAGTTTCAGCATGGGACAACGGAACTTTAAACGAAGAAATCAAAACTGGAAGCGTTATAAACCTGTCTCGACTTAGTGTGATGATGCAACAGTACATCACAGACACCAAAACAGCTGAAGACAGGGGATTTAATTCAATATTCAGTGATTTTGATCATGCTTTGAATGCATATGTTTTGGCTGAACAGGAAACTCAAGTGCGTATAGTTATAAATCATTTTATGCTGCAACTAGTTGTGTTTATTTCCTAAAAATAGTAACAAGCTATATTTTGTATAATGGCAATTTCATCATGGAACACTTTCTCTGCGATAAGGGGTTCTTTAAGGGATGAAAATAAGTTTGACATTTGTGTTATGATTGTAAAAACTATCAATTTATTAATTTAAGTTGCAGTATAAAAACAATATTAGTTCAATTTGTTTTTGTACTCGACACAAAACTAAGGCAGGGTTTGGTAGATCCTCGCCCTTCTACAGTGTCTCAGCATTATACAACAAAGTTTTTTTTCTCCTGAAATTGACCTAATATTGTATTTTAATTGTACAAACTATAATAAAAATAAGACGATACAAAAGAAACATTTGATATAGTTCTACAAATATGGACTATACTTTTAACAATTGACGAAAGCGAAATCGATAGTGCTTAAAACATTATTAACAAAAAAAGATTGAGCAACACGAAACCTAAAGCAAATAACAGATAAAAGTGAAGCTATTTGTCGGATAGAGATAGAAAATCAAAATATCATGTCCGCACTCGCTCATTATTTTTATGTTTGGTTGCTGTGTGGAACTCCAGCGACCAAGCTTGAAAAAATGAGCGATTGCGGAGATTAAATTCTAATTAGATTTGATATTATCTATACTGCTTTAGAAACTTCTAAATGTATTTGATCGCAATTAAGCATGACGGGTGTAACATGCATAGCAGGATATGCTTGCTCGTGCGATGAACTCAGTTTTTGATTGATATCTTGATTTTTCTCTTCTTATATATAGGAAGATGTGGTGTGAGTGCCAATGAGACAACTCTCCATCCAAATCCATTCATTTTGTTGATTTACGAGATTTTAAAATTGGTAAATTACTGTCGTCTTAATTTTGTGACTTTATTGGGAAAATTAATCAGATTAAACAAAAGATATTTATTAAGATTCAATATTGGCTTGCTCATATATATGAATTCCCTAACGCATGTGTTTGTAGCAAAATACCTGCTGATATATGCTTTTAATCTGGAATATGATGTTTGGAAACCAAGTTCTAATGTGGGGATGAAGTCCTCATTAATAACAGTAAAAAAGTCCATTAAACAAAGAATAGGAATAGTATCAATGTACTCATAAATTCAAAATCGTCAACTTTTACTTTTGTCGGCGTTGTAAGGTATACATTTATATTTGTAATTAGATTATACTTGAATATGAGAAAACTTTATCTTTTTTTTTATACATGTTTTGAAAACGATATAACCAACACCGAAAACGTTTCCGTATTTCAGTTACCTTTTCAACATAATTATTTTGCAATTAACATGTGACATGACTGATTAAATATAAAAATGTATTTATTGTCACGTCCTCTGCCATGAAGCCGCTGATAACGGAATGAGGTGCCGTTTAAATCATGCAAATTCCCAAATAAGAAAATCTGACATTGTGTTTCTGTTGTGTTGTAGTTCTCCTCTTATATCTGATGTGTTTCCCTCAGTTTTAGTTTGTAACTCGGATTATACATTTTTTCTTAATCGATTTATGAATTTCAAACAGCGGTATAGTACTGTTGTCTTTATTTACAGGAAAAGCACACAGGCACTTGTTTCTATCAATTGGAAGAACCACTATCAACGTATATTTACGAGAAGGTACCCAACTACTTTTTTCACCTCTCCGCTTAAAACCCTTATTTCTCTGTCAATTCAGTCTCAAATTTTTTGTAACATACACCATTCGATTCATGAAAAGTTTATGTTTCAGATGATATGCATTGTATTTACCCTTAGAATACCCCTTACCCCCAGTACACAAGATTTGTCAATAAATTTTCATGTGATCGTTTTTAGTCCTACAAAATACAACTATTTCCGTTTTAGATCATTTGCATAAAACAGTAAAGGATAAATCTAAAGAGTCACAAATGATTAATGTAAAGTCTAGAGAGTGAATGACCCTATGAACTATGAACCGACCAATCACAAGCGGTTTTAAATCTTTCTGCTTTAAACCGGTTGTTGTTGTATTTTGTAGGAGGACTAAAATGAGAATATGAAAATTTATTGACAAGTCTTGTGTATTGGGGGTAAGGGGTACTCTAAGGGTAAATACAATGCATATCATCTGAAAGATAAACTTTTCATGAATCGAATGGTGTATGTTACAAAAAAATTGAGACTGAATTGACAGAGAAATAAGGGTTTTAAGCGGAGAGGTGAAAAAAGTAGTTGGGTACCTTCTCGTAAATATACGTTGATAGTGGTTCTTCCAATGGATAGAAACAAGTGCCTGTGGAAAAGCACTATAGATTTTTAAGTTTAAAAATGTTGCAATCAATAAATTAAAAAAAATATTGAAAGTTATACATGTGATAGTTATAGATTTATTCGGATGTAACGTGAAGGTTAAATTTAACTACACCTTAGATTTTTTTATCAGGTCTTCCATTGTTGTATTAGATTCTGGATTTTCAAATATTTCGGCCTCTTTTATCACTAAGGAGACATTACATGTCAATAGATGAATCTGATGTATAACCTTTGATACCATTTACGTTATTAGAATTCTCTGTTTTAAACATAGCTATATGTGATTAATTGGATTTGTTAACTGGTATAACCATTTTGCGTATGACAAGACAATGCAACTTGAAAAAACATGCTTTTACTATATGATGATTAAAAAACAAGCAATAATCTATAAAGAAATTAATAAAACAAACATTTTGGATTCAGTTCCGCAATCAAGTATTAACCTGTCCATCATCCCTGCATCACTGTTAATTATTCCCATTTCATCACACAGCTTCTAACATTTTAACGTTTTATACATATCTGTCTTCTATTTTGTTGTGGTTCGACCGTTCTTATCGAAGGTAAATTCATTACATATCTTCGAATTAATATTATAGTGATATTGATTTAAAAACTTGTTTATAGGCAGCAGGGAGCAGTAAAAAGGACGGTGCAGTATGTGCTAAGGTCCGTGTGAGAATTGTTCAGGATCTTGTTTTAACTAGAGACGCCTTTAATGCTCGTTTTGAAATCGAAAACGGAGAAAACTCGGCTCTTGAAAGTATTCATGTTGAAATTGAAATCAAGCACAACACTGGAAATGGAGAAGTTGTTAATGAATTGTTTTCTATTGGTAAGTAAAAGTGTATAACATGGCTTTTCTTAGAAACATGTTCAATTTTAATGGTGATCATATTGCTGCACTAAAATAAAAAGAAAACGTGTATAGCCATACCGAAAGCTGTAACTTGTTATAAAAACAATCTTACAATGTAAGATATACAATTGTGATTACTCTGTTATTTTAACGCATTATCAACGTCTCAAATTAAGGAAATTAGACTATTGCAAGTTTCAATTTTGTTTTTTCCCTTCAATTTTCCATTTAGTGAAATATCGCTTTTTTTGGGAGTTTTGAATCTGTAAGCAGTAGTTGGTGAATAATTCATCGTCTATATTTGCATAACAACATATATGTAGTAGACATATCAAAGTTGCTTGTTTGAAATACTTATATGTTACAAGCCTGTTATATGTTATCTATGTAAGCCTCATCTTTACAGGAGACCCAGATTTAATAGGACTAACAGGGGTAGACGGTGACGGTCGACTAGGAGTTGATTTATCTGGATCAGCAGAATGGTTGATTATTCCGTACTCCATTGCAGCACCAAATGATGATGTAATGTTTAATGTTGGTGGAAGATTGTCCTATCGGGTTGGAGGATCAAACTTTTCAGTTCCATTGCTACCGGATACAATAACAGTAAAGCCTAACCCAAGCCTGGTGCTACATTATTTTCACGAAAAGTATGTTAGAGGGGACGATCCTTTGACACCAGAAAAGGAGCCAGTCATTCCATTTACTTTAGCAGTTATGGTAAGAAATTCAGGATACGGAGTCGCCCGAGCTCTTAAAATATCGTCTGCGCAACCGCAAATTATAGAAAATGATAAAGGATTGCTTATTACTTTTAAAATTATTGGAGGTTGTTTAGGTAACAAACCAATCACACCGTCTCTTATTGTTGACTTTGGTGATATTAAATCTTTTGAAACCAAGACAGCCAGATGGATGCTGACGTCAACACTTCAAGGAACCTTCTATAACTTTAGTGCAACATTTGAGAATATAAATCCATTAGGAGATCCACAACTTTCATTATTTGAAAACGTTTGGTATCATGAACTTATTCATTTGGTTAGACTATTCAGTGACGATGAGGATGATGGCTTCGACGATTTCTTAGTAAATGACTTTGTTGATAATAAAGGAATACCAGAAAGGGTATACAACAGTGCGAATGGATCTGATGTCTATGACGTTATGAGTGCAACTGTCCTAGGATTATCGTCAAGCTCTTTAGTTAAGACCGATATGACAAGATATACACTAGTTTATATGGAGATACTCACTAATACATCTAATTGGTTCTATGCAAGGGTAAAAAATAATATCACAAGCCCTCATCATATGTTACTTTCTGTCATGTCAGATGATAATCGCGATATAGTAGTTGATAAAAATATATGGACTACCACTCATATACTGGACTCATACCTTATTCATTTGTTTGACTTTATAAAAAACAATAATAGTGTTTCGGAAGAAATAGAAATGAAATATGTTTTAACATTTGGGCCAAAAAATTTGCATCCTCCAAAATTCAACGAAACGTCTTACTCGATAAAACTATCAACGGAAACTCAAAAAGGATTGTCTATTCTTACAGTTCACGCTTACGATCTCGATAAAAATGAAATTACGTTTGAAATTATTGGATTTGAAAATGAGACATTTGCTATAGACCCCCATACTGGAGTTGTTACTTTATTACACAGTCCGTTAGAAATTGGTGAGATAAGGCTTCGAGTAATGTGCAGAGATGACGGTATTCCATCACTTTCGGGTGTTGTAACTGTGATTGTTTATGTTACATCTGATGAAATCACGACAACAACGATAGTTACCTCTTCGGACGCGTCAACTGATATTTCAATGACGTCACAGTCCAACAAATTATTAACGTCATCTTCGGACGCATCAACTGACATTTCAGTGACGTCACAGTCCAACAACGTATTAACGTCATCTTCGGACGCATCAACTGACATTTCAGTGACGTCACAGTCCAACACTTTATTATCGTCATCTTCGGACGCATCAACTGACATTTCAGTGACATCACAGTCCACCGACTTATTAACATCTTCTGTAAAATTTCCATCAACTTCAATAGTATCCAGTACAAATACCGTCTATTCAAAAGAAGTCGAAACGACAACCGAATCAGCGAGCGATAAAACAACAGTCTCTGAAACAACTGGTTTAGCAGATAAGACAACCGTATCATCTTTTTATAAAACAACCGTACCGTTTACTTCGACGAGCACAGTAGAGCAGACATCCAAATCGATGTATGACAAATCGACTATTCCATTTTCATCGCCAACTGCAATTCAAACGACAGAAATGCCATCGTCTGCAGTAAAACAAGTCATACAGTTTGTACTTTTGGTCGTCACAAATTTTATTTGTCTTTGCTTAGTCTTAATTTAACTGTTCTGGTAGAAAACAAAACAGCACTGATTATTCAAATTTTTTTTTTGGTCAAGCATATTAGAATAAGCCGTCCAAACTGTTTCACATTTGTCATGTTTGGGTCTTCAAAGTTGACATTGCGGTTTGCGTTTTTCTTATTGTTGAAGCCGTATAGCTGCTTATAAATGCTTTCATTCTTTTCGAATGATATAGCACCTAGATGAAAAATAAATTGAATATTTTTTCGCATTGAAATGGGTAATTAGATGCCAATTGAATAAATAATCTTATCATTGAAGGAAGACGATTTTCTTTCCTTCTCCGAATTTTAAACATATCATATTTAATCAAGATTTTATAAGTAGGTAGTTTTATATTTGTTTTTCATATTGTAGTCATTTAAAAAGTTTCATATAAAAATTCAAAATAGTGTGTTGCCCCATATCTACAACATTGAATTGTGGATCAGACGGTTTATATAGAAATGATTTTTTTTAAATACCAGCTACAAATTAATATTGAGGCATGCATATATTAAGAAATAACAAATACCTGGTAACAATGGAAAATATAAAAATGATGATCAAAAGATTAAAGATGTTAACATCCAGATAATTTTTTAAAGCTATGTTTAATGTCTTTCTTTTAACTTTTTTTTTAAAATTCAAACGAATATGATTTGTAGGTTTCAATATTTTATAACTAACATATATTGTTAAGAAAAGTATAAATGTTACTGCCTGTCGTTGCGTGGGTAATGCTAGTTTTATATTCTTAACATATAATACATTCAGCTTTGTCAAAGGTGTTTTACTTTTATTTTACCATATCTTTTATAAAAGAGGGGCTAAAGATATCAGAGGGACATCCAAACTCATAATCTTAAACAGCAGTATCATATCACGAGGGTAATTCTTTGTTATTGATTTGTTTATTTTGTATATATTTTTTCTTTACTCTTGAGTAAATAAAGGAGAACTGTACTGTTTACCGTATAATTATTCACAGTTTAAGATAAAAATGTTGAGTTTATAAGAATGTATGAATTGTACCATCTAAATATATTATGTTCATTAATAAATAAAGCTGTCATATTGGAAGAAGAATCAGAAAAATGTATTATTTGTTTTGTAATATCATGATGATGTATGGGAAAGGTGCTACATCTCTAGCATTATATCCGGAAAAGCAATCGTTCTTCAATTAAGTTTCGTTACAATCTTTAAAAAAAATACTTATTAACCAAATATATAAGATGTTGTGCATCAATTTATTTTATTGTAAAGTTTTATACCAGTAACCCAATTTATTTGAATAACCTACACATGTTGTATGTATGTACGTAGATCCCTCCGTTTACGGAGCACCCCTCGAAAGCTGCGAGGGTACAGTGGAATCCGTGTACACTCCCTATCGGGATTAATGGAGATGTGTCACTAACGTATTTACAATGTTCAATATTTACAAGGACAATCCCCACCCAACACCAGGGAGTGTTAGGACACCGGGCAGAGTGTTGTACAAATTAATTTACTAACAGAGACATGTCATAGACAAATGTTTAGATACGCGTTGAAAGTGCATGAATAATCAGATAAAACTTTTTAGCATACATATATATTGTGAAATTACGACACCGAATATCACATTTTCACTATATACTCTCAACTCCTTTGCTTTGAATGTCTTTATTTAGAATTGCATTCCATTTAATTGTATATAATTTAATTTTGGAGGTAACGCGTCTTCTGATTGGCTGACGTTATTTTATGAACAGCCCATAGACATAATTAAGTGATGTGACCATGACGTCATCAACGTTTTTTCATTGTTTTCTACGGTTTACAATGGAATTTAGAATTAAATTATAAGAAATGACTGACATTTTTTTCTGTCTTTTCGAAATAACATAAAAAATGTGGTGCGCACTGTTAAATGGTCCGCTACGCGCGTTATTCAGTGTGCACCAAATTTTTTATGTTATTTCTTTATAGACAGAAAAAAATGTTGCAGTCATTCCTAAAATAAAACTAGCTTGATAAAAAAACTGTAACTTTTAAAAGCCTAATACATTTTCTTTAGATTCAATAGAATATGCACCGAACCGTTATGTGCGCAACTTTTGCGGCTATATTTTTACTTTAGATCTTGAGCATTCAAGCTAGTTGCATAAGCTGCAAATTTTATATCAACCAATTTTTTTAATTTTTAAAAATACTTTTCCGAATTACATAACGTTTATTGTTTTAGATTCCTAAAGTTTTGAATCATTCATCCATAATGGGCTTATTTTTGTCATTTTGTTTTCGGAATTAATAAACAGCTTATAATATAGGTCAATAGAGTTCAAATCAGCTATGATTTGTATTTTTTAGCTTATTTTGTATCAGCACATATTTTGTTTTTATCATGTTTAGACCTGAATATATTGTTTTTCTCATTTTTTTTAACTTATTTGATAATACCTTACAATGTTATCTGGTTTTTTTTTTATAGTAAAAATTAAATCATGATTCTTGTTTCGTTTTATTTACATGGTAAGTACACCAGATGTATACAACTAAAACATATGTAATACAATGAAAATTAAAATGATAAAATGCAAAAAACAAGAAATTATTTTTATTGATTATGGTTGAAAGTTGTTAAACCAGAGAACAACGCAATAACGATTCATGTCTTTACACGAATTGTCGATAAAACGGTTAAAGATTATATGTTTTCAGTACTTTTATGATATCATTGGTGATGAAATATCGTCGTTATTTAATAGAACGCACGAAACTCGTGTCTCTTTATGAAATATTCTTTAGTGAGAGGTTAGAAGTTGATAAGTCAAATGTTGATAAAAACTCGTCCAAGAAAACCGGTTTATAATTTGTTGCATTACACGCGCGGTTTTTTTTACATTAAAATTACTAGTGGTTCGTAAATAAAAAAGCTATAAATCCAAATCAAACACGAAGTTGAAGAGCGTTAGATATTGACATTAAGGTTTATGTACCCTTCTGTAGCCATTTTTGTAAGAACTTTTCAAACTTCAACTGTATCAAAACTACAGATATAATGAATAATAGAGATAGGCCATTTTGTTCATATTCAAAGGGGAAACGTAATGCAAAGCATTATTTTTTACTGTTCTATTGCATTTAATAGAAAAAGAGGACTTTGTGGCAAATAAATCCAGATTTTTATAGAAAATCCACAGCTTTTATCCTTGTATTCTCATATTTGGCAATTTGATGACTGATAGATATAGGATTATTGCATGCAGTGCTAGCATTGATTTCCTTAAAACAAGTTTATAAATGTAGTTATTGGTTAAAACAAATATAAATATGGTCAAAATCAAGTACACCTTTTAGGGTGCGCTCGACTTTAGTGACTCAGCACGAGGTGTTTTGGAATTTACAGGTTGCTTAGAACTTTTTGTAAAAAATAAAGACTAGCACATCATAGAAAATCAAGTGAGTAATTTATGATTCAAATTTTATAACAAAAATCTCTGTATTAAAGGCTGTGGATTTTCTATAAAAATCTTGATTTATTTGCCACAAAGTCCTCTTTTTCTATTAAATGCAATGAAACAGTAAAAATATAATGCTTTGCATCAAGTTTCCCCTTGGAATATGTACAAAATGGCCTATCTCTATTATTCATTATATCTGTAGTTTTGATACAATTGAGGTTTGAAAAATTCTTACAAAAATGGATACAGAAGGGTACATAAACCTTAATTCAATTCAATTGTGACAGAACCGATAGAGCAACCTATGATCAGGAATACAAGCAACGGTTTGTTCATTTTGTTGTTTTAAATAATTAAACATATTTTTTTTCATAAACAAACCTGCTGATGATACTTTCCGATAAGCACCACTGCCATCGATTAACAACCTGATGAATGATACAAGGTTATAATCTGGCACGCCATACGCATAATTGAGTGTACTTGATTTTCGATAGTGTATTTTTAAATAGATAAAGTTAAAACCTTTCATCTAGATTGTCACTTGAGAAAGGAATCCATTTATTTTACAATTGGTAGATTTGATTCAGTTAATTGGGTGTTCACAACCACCATGTGTTGAACCATAGAAATATGATCAACATGTTTAAGTATCATATTTACATTGGAATATGATAATATGAGTGAGTTGCTCTTCTTTGATGTCATGTACATTAGAATGAAACCAAAATCCGTCCATTAGTGACACAGTTATAAATTAATACCGGACAAGTCTCGTTCTGGGCCTTGTTCAACGTCCATTGGGATGTCTGCTACGCCAATTGATGGCCTTTAGTTGACCAATGTAGCCCCATACGTTCTGTAGAACACACAACAATTTAGTAACGTTTTGAAGACATGAAGTCAACTTATTTAGAAAAATGAATAAAAAGGGAGGATAGATGACTGATAGATTTTCAACAAAACTGTCCTTTCTATTAGCTTTATTGTGGTTGTGAGTTTTCTTTATTTCTTTGTCCACTCAGTTATTTACAACAATATTTGTCACATTTAAAGGATAGTAAGATTCCAATTCAAAATGCATTTTTTTCTCTAACTAAGATTTTAAAACATAAGAATAGTTTGTGTTTTCCTAGCACAAAATATCATCTATCAAAGCTATCGTGATGTTTATGTAGCTCTGAAATACAAATAAATAGTTGTCCTTGTATAAGATAAAATTAAAAAAATATTTTCATTTCAACTGAAAGGCCTCACTTTAAATGGATTTCTCGAGATGTTTGAGCACATGACAAAGATTTTAAAAATCAGTACTAACGATGATATGCGTGTTTTAATTCAAGAACGATAAATCGCGATTTTTCATCATGAACTTACCACTATGTACCGTGTCATATTTGTTGTATCATGTCTGGAAGTTCAGGAAAGATGATGCCAGATGTATTCAGGTAGTAGTGAGGCTTTCACTGTCCTCGCAGTTGGTACACATCAGTATGTAGTTATAACGATTTGCTCCTTTTGTTTTAATTTTCAAAATTGATCTACGAGTTCGAACAACGGTATAATACCGTCTTTCCCTTTTGCAATTTGTGCGATAGCATTCAATATCTCAAATGTTAATTTTGAGCAAGCTACGGGCATCTTAGATCTTTAAAAAAGATAGACTGAATTGAATACAACAAATTAGTTTCTAAAAGAATGGAATAGAAAAATAAATTGTTGATCACTATTATCACTTGATCACAGTAAATAATAAACACGATAATGTTATAAATGTTAAAAAAAAATAAAAAAAAAAAAAAAAAATTTATTCTATCATGATCTCGTCATATTTTCATTATTTCTTTGTACTTGTTGGTTGTTATCATACTTTTTATAATTCTTTCTTATTTGAGAATCTATTGGTCAAACTCTATTTATTTTCGCTACATTTAAGTTGAATTTCGAAAACTTTGGACATTTTCTCCATTACATTACAATTTTTGATGTTCTGACAGTCTTTGGAATTGCTAGCTGAATTATTAGAAAATTTTATCTTGTTTAGACATATACAGCCATGACCAATAAATGATTTACAAGGTATTTACATGCGATAAATCATCTCCTGTCTTAAAAAAGGTTCAACCAACAATTTATTTTTTAAATGTCTCGTACCAAGTCAGGAATATTTAAGATGTTATCAAATAGTCCGTTTTTATGTAAGCTGACGTTTGTTATTGTTGCAGTTCATTATTTCTGTTGCTCCGTTATTTTCCAATTGTAGTTGATGTGTTTTACTTGGTTTTGTTTAGTGTTCTAGATTAGATTTTGCTCAATATATTGATAACTAATGAACAGCGTTCGACTACTGTTGTCATTGCGGATGTCGTATACGGTGCAGGAAATGCGTACCCTTCTGGAGCACCTGATTTTACTCCCGGTTTTTAGTGGAGTTCGTGTTGTTTCTTAATTATTATTTATAATTGTTTATGTAAATGTCCTTTGGTTTTGTGAGTCTTTGTTTATTCCTTGGTTTTGATTGTTATTGTCGTACTTAAGAGTATATATTAGTGTCAGATAGGATTGACATTTCTTTGAGTAGTCCTTTTTTTAGATGATGTACTGGTACCAAAGACGGAAACCGAACCCTTTTATTAATTTTATTAATTGTCCAATACTTTACAATACCATGCATATGCGCATTATGGATCGTTGTATAATTTGATTTTAAAACGATAAGTCTAAAATTATTTATTGAAATGATTATCAGCTGATTTAATTAGGTTTACATCAAAAGTGTGCTCGTATTTGAATATGTATATCATCTTGTGACAATATGACCTGTATAGTATGGAATTAGCAAATTAAGTACAAAACATATTTTTGCAGCATTTACTAAGTAAATTAACAAACAAACTGGAGCACATTCATAAGATATACAAAATATAACATAAACAAAACATAAAGGGACACTTTGGCATTTTTATGTTGACATAACAATTCGAAAGTCTTCAGGTGTTATCGTTGATTTTGACTGTATGAATTCTTAATACACTCCTACAAAAGAAAAGACATTAGTATAAAAACATTGTATACAATAACAGCAACAAAAAAAACAGTATATATTTAACAACCTGATATTTTTAGATGATTAAATTTATGAGGGGAGTGTATGCCATCACATACAAATGATCTCGTATGCCATACAGGAGGATCTAACTGGGAGCCCATTTTACTGTGTTCGTTATTCTTTATATTCTAGCACCCCATCGTTTTATGTTCTTTCTTTCTTTATTTTTCCTTTTTCTATTTATAGATACTATTCTCTATTCTTTATATTCTAGTACTCCCTTTTTCTTTTTTTTTTTTAATTTTGTCTAGTTTTCTCTTTTATATTTGGGCAGTTATTTTCTACTCTGTAAAACGCAAAAAAGGCATCATGTAATGCGAATACGCTTATTCATAAGTAGAACTTGTACCAAAACTGTTTACAAACTAGCGGATAAGAAGCAAAACAATGTACAAAGCAAAAGCCAATAAAATGTTTTATTTGACTGTGAACATAAATAACGAATTCTATGACAGCGGTGACGGAAGTTATCATCGGCGTCAGTCAACAATTATTAAAATTGATGATTAGATTCGTTTAAGGGTTTCATATGAGGGTAATAAATGGTACGGGTGCCACGTAAGAAGCAGAATCTTAACAACTGAGATCACCACCAGTTTTGGTCGGATTCGGGTTGCTCAGTCTTTAGTTTTATATGTTGTGTTTTGTGTATTGTTGTTTGTCTTTGACTTTTGTGCTTCTAGTACACAAAGGTTAGCAGGGTCATTGCCATTATGACTTTTTTTCTTATTCTTTTCCAATCAAGGTTTTTAACATTTATAAAACCACGAATACCGTATCAAATCTGGTGTTTTTATTTCATATGGAGGTACTTCTGACGAATATGACAAATGAATAGAATGTTTTACAATGTTGTTGTTTTCAATCTTTTTTGTCTAAATGTTGAACAATCTTTACTTTCAATTTTAAGTTTGAGTAATTTTGTAAAACAAACTCAAAATTAGTTATATTTTTGTGTTTTAAGATCAATAGGATAGATGAGTTCATAATTGTCAACTAACTTTGGATAAGTCAGTGAGAAGACATACATCTAGAACTAACATGAAGTTGAAAATGAATATTTGTTTGTATTCTCTATTTATGGAATGACTGCAATATTTTTTCTGTCTATGAAGAAATAACATCAAAAATGTGGTTCATACTGTATAACCTGTGTTGCCGGTTATTTTAAAATATGAACCCTATTTTTTATGTTATTTCATAAAAAATATAACAGTCATTCCTTACATTTCTAATTATTTAATTCTAAATTCTATTTTAAGCCGGTGTAAATCACGAAAAAACATTGATGATGTCATGGTGACATTACAAAATTATGTCTATAAGCTGTTAGACAAAACACTGTCAGCTAATCAGATGACGTGTTACATCCAAATTTGAATTATATGACTATACTGACGACCAACCTTTTCCACCTCCCATCATTGGCATCATTTCCATCATTTTGCTTGGCATCATTGGCATAGACATTGGCATTTCTTTGCCACCCATTCCTCCTCCCATCATTGGCATTGGCATACCACCTTTCATCATTGGCATAGACATTGGCATTTCTTTGCCACCCATCATTGGCATAGGCATACCACCTTTCATCATTGGCATAGACATTGGCATTTCTTTGCCACCCATCATTGGCATAGGCATACCACCTTTCATCATTGGCATAGACATTGGAATTTCTTTGCCACCCATCATTGGCATTGGCATACCACCTTTCATCATTGGCATAGACATTGGCATTTCTTTGCCACCCATCATTGGCATTGGCATACCACCTTTCATCATTGGCATAGACATTGGCATTTCTTTGCCACCCATTCCTCCATCCATCATTGGCATTGGCATAGACATTGGCATTTCCATCATTCCCATTCCTTTTCCTCCCATCATTTCCATTTTAGGCATCATCATCATACCCATGTCTTTACCACCCATTCCACCTTCCATCATGCCCATTCCTTTTCCTCCCATCTCAGGCATCATCATCATCATCATTTTTTCCATCATACTCATGCCTTTTCCACCCATCTCAGGCATCATCATACCCATTCCTTTCCCGCCCATTTCAGGCATCATCATTGGCATACCCATTCCTTTTCCTCCCATCTCAGGCATCATCATCATCATTTTTTCCATCATACCCATGCCTTTTCCACCCATCTCAGGCATCATCATACCCATTCCTTTTCCGCCCATTTCAGGCATCATCATCGGCATACCCATTCCTTGATCCATCATGCCCTTTCCTTTTCCTCCCATCTCTGGCATCATCATCATCATTTTTTCCATCATACTCATTTTTTTCCTGCCCATCTCAGGCATCATCATACCCATTCCTTTTCCACCCATTTCAGGCATCATCATTCCCATTCCTTTTCCGCTCATTTCAGGCATCATCATACCCATTCCTTTTCCGCCCATTTCAGGCATCATCATCATCATTTTTTCCATCATGCCCATTCCTTTTCCTCCCATCTCTGGCATCATCATCATCATTGGCATTCCCATGCCTTTGCCTCCTCCCATTCCACCTTCCATCATGCCCATTCCCTTTCCACCCATTTCAGGCATCATCATACCCATTCCTTTACCTCCCATCTCTGGCATCATCGTTGGCATTCCCTTTCCACCCATCTCAGGCATCATCATACCCATTCCTTTTCCACCCATCTCTGGCATCATCATTGGCATTCCCATGCCTTTTCCTCCCATCTCTGACATCATCATTGGCATTCCCATGCCTTTTCCTCCCATCTCTGGCATCATCATTGGCATTCCCATTCCTTTTCCACCCATATCTGGCATCATCATTGGCATTCCCATACCTTTTCCTCCCATCTCTGGCATCATCATTGGCATTCCCATGCCTTTTCCTCCCATCTCTGGCATCATCATCATCATTGGCATCATCATACCCATTCCCTTTCCACCCATCTCAGGCATCATCGTTGGCATTCCTTTTCCGCCCATCTCAGGCATCATCATTGGCATTCCCTTTCCACCCATCTCAGGCATCATCGTTGGCATTGCTTTTCCACCCATCTCAGGCATCATCATTGGCATGCCCATTCCTTTTCCTCCTCCCATACCACCTTCCGTCATCCCCATTCCTTTTCCTCCTCCCATTTTCGGCATCATCATCATCATTGGCATGCCCATACCTTTAGCTCCGCCCATACCACCTTCCATCATGCCCATTCCTTTAGCTCCGCCCATACCACCTTCCATCATGCCCATACCTTTAGCTCCGCCCATACCACCTCCCATCATTCCCATTCCTTTACCAGCCATCATGCCACCGGTTTTACCTGTAATACATGTAGCACGTATAAATAAATTTAGATTGACGATAAATGAAAAAAAAATATTTAAACTATCTTTTTGAATGAATATGAAGGTGTTTTTTTACTGTTATCTAGTCATTTTGTTTTTATTTCTGATGGTCGTTATTATTACCATCTTCGTAAAAAACAAGAAATTTTCGTCAAAATTACCTCAAAAAGACATAAAATAAACACCACTGTCGTTTCCACCTGAACATGACATAACAGTGCGTATATATTTTGGATATTATTTGGTGAAACATTTTACATGGATATCATCCCACCTTTTTTCATAAGATAAAAGAGAGAGAGTGAAAAGAATATTAAAAAATAAAATCCCAACAAAAAAGGTTATTTGGAATGAAAAGTTACTTGAAAGAATTGTAATCACATAGTTTTTGTTAAACGCCAAAGCCCATTGGTAAAATGCAGATGTTAAACGTCAATGCATATGGGTAACAAACCAATGTTAAACGTCAATGCATAGGGGAAACATGCCAATGTTAAACGTTATACTTGGAATTTTGGTGCTTAACGTAAATGCATATGGGTGAAATACTTAAATGCCTGTGAGTAGAATGTCAATGGTTGCATTGCCGATGAGAGAAATTGATTAATCTCTACAGTTAACGATCTTAACGTATAGTAACTATTCGTTCTAGCAACTATATCAAATGGACTATGAACTCAAGTTAAGTTAGATAGTACCCTTCGATTTCGAAATTTGTTTTATGAAGCACCAACAAATTCATAATGTCCCAACTGTTATTATTTTATGTCCTTTTTGGTCATATAGCCAATCAAATCTTTCGGTTCTTTAGCCAATCAAATCTTTCGGTTCTTATACATCCTTGACTTTCAAACACTCGACTTCCAACGTTCCTGGTGATGGTTAATCCAGAAAAGCAATTCGAATGCTTGAAATTTATAAAGTGTTGTATTCATTGTTTGCCAAACTTGACATTTCACTTAAGTTAAGAGTTTCAAATTGTTCCATGAATCGTTGTTTAAGCTAACAGTTGTAGTAGACCATTTACCTTTCGATGCATATCTCTTATATCCTGCAAAATAAAACAAAAATTGTAGTTAAGGGAGACAACAGTACAAAATGGCATGAAGACAACTATACATCAATAGATATAAACAATTCATCACGGTTTCATTATCATGGATAAAAATCATGTTTAAGTTAATCCCAGGCGACGGACAGACGAACAACGGTATACAATAATACGTACGCGAATGACAATACAGCAATAAGAACACAATTGAATTGGAGGCATCAGTGGTTAACAGATTAAAAAAATCAATGCTTTTACTAATAAACGGATTTATTCTGACATGGCAAACACGACGGATGCTACATTTGTACATGTGGAGCTGGATCTGCATTGGTTGGATTCGTATTGTTGAGGTATGTTTTTTCTCAGCTTAATTGCATCAATTCAATATTGATTGATTTCAGTAGTTCGAAATAGCGGTGCAATCTTTAGTAAAGACATGCAAACCTTAGATTGAACAACTTATTAAATATTGCTAACAAATATTTGCAAATGTTTGCGTTTATAATTATAAGGATGAAGCATTTACGTATAAGTTGTTTTATTATTTTATGATGTAGTCATTCCATTGTAAACAATTCATAAATAATAGTCTAATAAAAGTTTGTAAAAATCATTATTAGTTAAATTCAACTCTAACCAGTAAACGTGAAATTAATAATCATTACATCTTTCTTTATATAAATAATATAAACACTTACTTTTTTTTCCACCCATTGGCATCATTGATGGCATTCCACCCATTGGCATACCACCTTTTCCTCCCATCGGCATTCCTCCCATTGGCATACCACCCATCGGCATTCCACTCATTGGCATTGGCATTCCACCCATTGGCATAGGCATACCGCCTTTTCCTCCCATCGGCATTCCACCTTTACCTCCCATAGGCATACCACCCATTGGCATTGGTATTCCACCCATTGGCATACCACCCTTCCCTCCCATCGGCATACCGCCCATCGGCATTCCACCCATCGGCATACCACCCATCGGCATACCACCCATTGGCATTCCACCCATTGGCATAGGCATACCACCTTTTCCTCCCATAGGCATTCCTTCTATAGACATTTCACCCATTGGCATTCCCCCCATTGACATACCACCTTTTCCACCCATAGACATTCCACCCATTGGCATACCGCCTTTTCCTCCCATAGGCATTCCTTCAATAGACATTTCGCCACCCATTGGCATTCCACCTTTTCCACCCATTGGCATACCTCCCATTGGCATTCCACTCATTGGCATCATTCCCATTGGCATACCTCCCATTGGCATTCCACCTTTTCCACCCATTGGCATCATTCCCATTGGCATGCCACCCATTGGCATACCTCCCATTGGCATTCCACCCATTGGCATTCCACCTTTTCCACCCATTGGCATCATTCCCATTGGCATGCCACCCATTGGCATACCACCCATTGGCATTCCACCTTTTCCACCCATTGGCATCATTCCCATTGGCATTCCACCTTTTCCACCCATTGGCATACCTCCCATTGGCATTCCACCCATTGGCATACCACCCATTGACATCATTTCCATTGACATACCACCTTTTCCCCCCATTGGCATCATTCCCATTGGCATTCCACCTTTTCCACCCATTGGCATACCTCCCATAGGCATTCCACCCATTGGCATACCACCCATTGGCATCATTCCCATTGGCATTCCACCTTTTCCACCCATTGGCATACCTCCCATTGGCATTCCACCCATTGGCATACCACCCATTGGCATCATTCCCATTGGTTGCATTTTACCACCAGGCATTTTGGCCATCATCATCATCATACCTCCCATTGGCATTGGTGTTCCTCCAGCTGGCATACCACCTGCACCTGCACCAGGAGCTGCTTCCGCTGGTGGAGTAGTACTTGCAGCTGGTGTAGCAGGCGCAGCTGGTTCTGGGGGTTCATACTCTGTCTCTCCACCTGCGGCGGCGGCTCCACCCATCATACCACCCATTGGCATTCCACCCATCATAGGCATACCACCCATCATTGGCATTCCACCCATCATACCTCCCATTGGCATACCACCCATCATTGGCATAATACCCATCATTGGCATACCACCCATCATACCTCCCATCATTGGCATACCTCCAGCCATCATTGGCATACCACCGCCCATCATTGGCATCTGCATACCTCCCATTGGCATCGGCATACCTCCCATTGGCATCGGCATTCCTCCCATTGGCATTGGTTTTCCTCCTGGTGGCATTGGCATTCCACCTTTACCTCCCATAGGCATACCGCCCATCGGCATTGGCATTCCACCCATAGGCATCATGCCACCCATCATCATCATACCACCATCCTTAGGCATTGGCATTCCGCCACCCATCATTTTACCACCACCTCCACCTGGCATAGGCATGGACATGCCTTTTGGAGGAGCTAAGCATCATTCAAAAGAAGAAATTTTAAATTAAGGGCATCCAATACAGATACAGGACAGGTAATGTCGTCCATAATATAAAATATTATTATTTTTTGGCTGTGACTTGTTGGGGAAAAAATGAATTTTTCGACTGATAGAATCGTTATATTGAAAACATGTAAACCCTCTTTTAAAAATTGTTTCATTTTTACAATTTTTATGAAAAAAATCACCGATGAATATTTTTTGTATATGATTTGCATATATATATGTTAGCGGCAATAAGTGAAATTAGGCATTAAGCTTAAATCCTAGGCAATAAGCTAACGCCTAGGCAGTAAGTCTATTGCCTAATTAATGTTAGGCATTAGTCTTAAATCCTAGGATTTAAGCTTAAATCCTGAAAAATGTGTGCAGGCACACATAATTTCACTTATTGCCGCTAACATATACAACAACAAAATCTGGTTTTCCTTAAACTATGACAATTTTATATAAAACAAATGATTTGATATAAAAAAAAAATTGTTAACAAAGAATCGTTACACAAATTTTATCCATACTTATGTAAGAAAGCTATTCGCAACGTTTTTTTGTTGTTCTTCTTTTTCAGAATTTTCAGAGTAGGACTTGGAAACAAGTCTTTGCATTAACCTTAGTTTTATAAGAAGGGCCCGGGTTCCTTATACTCCCACTATGAACCCCCTCTGAATGTGGGAACGGCGCATTCACATGCCTTTTCAGTTTAAAACGTAACAAAAGTGTCACTGTATGATTAAAATATAGGTCAATTTTGACATATTCATAACACCTAAGTTGATGTTTTTTTACCAAAGTCTCTAAATATGCGGGTTTTTTTTATTACATGTCAACAAAGAGAAGCATCCTTTCCTAATGTGCATAGGAATTGTGCTAATTTGAGATTTTAGGGTCCAGATAACGGCTCTTATCAAAGCTCCTCGATCTAATTAAAATCATTTTATTCATTATGAAACTATATAATACTAGAAAATGACCAAAAAAAATGAAAATGAAAAAAAATTAAAACTGATGTGAAAGAATATTTTAAACAAAGTCAAACCAAAACCAAAACAAACAAACATACACCAGCAAAGTACTATTTAAAGAAAACTTAATCCTTAGGTTAAGGGAAATAACACTTAGAGACAACAGTACATTTGTGTTTACCATTGTCATAAATACATTACAAGCTTCTTGGTTACATAGATTATTTTCAATCTGTTACAGATGAAACTTGACTTTTACATAACCGATTTAAAGAGTTATCTCCCTGAACCAAGGTGTACCCCCTTAAATTCGTGTAAATACATTTATAATACTAAGAATATGTATGAGTAAACAATATATTGATAATTAGATAACTCGTTATGTACTTACGCATGCATTGTATACCGGATATGAGAAGAAAGCAAAATACGGAAATGATTATAGAATTCATATTTGGTCCACCTGAAAAAAAAAAAGAGAAATACTAAAACAATCACTTTGAAAGAATCATACAAATCATTAATAAATATTTATAATATTATACACGCATTTGTCATTCTCTGTGCCAGAATCTAAAGTAATATGATTAATTTCATTTTTCTAAAATAGGAAATATAAAAGCTTGTTGTTCATTGGTTGAAAATCATTTTTAAAGAACGTTGTTAGCCAATCGATGCATTGTACGCTCCATGCTTAAAATTCCTAATGGCAACTTCTACTCACACGCTGTAAACTGGTCGGGTTCATAAGATAAATAAAAGTATTTTGTTTTTAACAAAATTTAGAGTTTAAACTATTGACATTACAGAAGTTCTATTCAATAGATATAAGCACATTTTTTTCACATGACGAACTATCATAAAATTGAGAATGGAAATGGGGAATGTGTCAAAGAGACAAAAACCCGACCTAGAGCAGCCAACAGTCGAAGGCCACCAATGAGTCTTCAATGTAGCGAGAAACTCCCGCCCCTAAACAAATATGTTACTAGTTCAGTATATATATATAGTATAAACTTAGTTAAGGATATTGGCTCCTCTGTTTGAGACTTTTTTTTTAAACTGTTACAGATTGATGGTATTTCAATTACAGAAATACAAAAATTAGAAAAAAAAGTCTTCTTTTTTTGTGATATAAGCCATGGTCAATTAGGCGGGAGATGTCTCACTCCAATTTTCATAAATTAATCAATTGATCATTATGTTTTCCTCTAAAAATTATATAAACATTACAATGATTTTATTAAATTAAACAAATGCCTTAAACTATATGTAATAGAATTATAAAAAGAATCACAAATTATGACTCTAAATGATGAAAAAAAAAAGAATTTCCGACAAAAAAACAAAAACAAGATAACCAATCATTCTTAACTAAGGTTACCAATTTTGGCAAGCAATTTTGATGCAAGATACTGTTTGTATATACATATACTTTCAAATGTCTGTTTGGTAAATTATAATTAGTTGAATATACGTATTCTCCTTAACTCTTTTGAAAGAAAGTCAATACAATCATTGCTTCCGATTCAATTCAGTTATTGTGCCGAATTTGTTTTCAAATTTTAAGCCATGATGCTTGATGAAATAAATTACTTATTCTTATATATTTCATTGGCATTCATTTCAGTTATAATTCCACTAATATATCATAAACTTGTTTTGATTCGAGACGATTGTTGGAAAGTCTTTTTGTCGTTGTGTTGCTGTCTAATTGACATTTACCCGAATTTCTTTTTTTTCATACAAAACTTCGTCCAATCCGAAATTTATTCGGCAGTAGAAATGCAATAAAACATTCCTGGAAAACTCATAATTTTGAAAAATGCTAATATTTACTGTTTAAGAAAATTGAAAAGCACACATAAAAGATAAATAAAACATATGTGCACGCATTAATGATATTTGCCAGTGCGCCGTGCACCTCCCTTTTTCTGTAGCACTTTATAAGATAAAAAAAACACTGTACCTGTCCTTTGTATGGTAATAAGTCCAAATTATTAAAATATTTTACATGATGGTATAGATACATTATATCATTATGCAATAAATTTATATCATATCTCACCTTTTGAAATGTGCTCCAAGTTTTACAACTATGTGGTGGCTGATTCTAGCGACGATTCAAAGGTGTTGATACTTTTTATGTCCCTCTTGCCGGAAATTGCCCATGTAAATTCCGACATCGTTCTAGATCAAACGTGAAGGAAATCCAATCGAACAACTTCTGTGTCGATAGCCCTGATGTAAAACATTTCAAAGAACATGAATATTTTTAATAAAATTTGTTAAGTTGCACGAGTTTTACAACGTCGTGATTAGAATAGATGTCAGATTATGTGATAACATGATACAATTTTTTATATTAAAAACTAAATGTTATTATTTCGATTTTACGCGTGATTTGATGTTATGAACATTATTACGTAAAAACAATATAATCTAGTCCGTATGTTTCTTAGTTCTTTTTTTGCCATTCTTTTTAATGTTTTGATAGTAACTGAAGAATTTATAGAAAATGGTAAGTTATGTATTGTTTTTTCGGTCCCTATTTCTGCTACTGTTGGTGTTATGCATGGAATATATTTTTGGAATGTTTATAATTGTTAAGGCTATTCCGTCCCTTAATGTAATAATTGAATTATAATAAAATAAAATTGTTTGCTTTTTTTTCTAGTATATCCGTACTAAAGAATTCAGAAAATTTAATTTACTTTAAAAAGACACTGGATAACATATGACAGATAAACCTTGTTTCTATCATAACTAACAACATTATGAAACAAACAAAAATAATCATTATTTGATTTTAGTTGTATTTTATAAATTATTTCAGTTTTGAGCACTGTCATAGTTTATTACGAGTGTTTGTTTGCATGATTTTGAAATAGAAGGGGAGATTTTGGTTGTTGTTTCTACCCAAATTTGCACGGATTTAGAAACTATGGACTATCATAAAGAATAGGTTCATTGTCCGTAACCCACAGTAAATATACCGTCACATCATTTTCCATAGGTAAGGGATCGTCAACAAATAATAACGTTTCAGTACATGCTTTTCTAAATATTACCCATATGGGTAAGATTACGATACGGCGAATTCATCAAACTCGATAAATATCAGTCGTTCAAGCTCACTTGAAGTAAATATGTAGCCATTGCTAATCAGGCATGAGACAATAAAGCATAAATGGTATTTTTTTTTAACGTGGTGCAAAATATCTAACATGGAGGCTTACGTTTTTTATGGTTGTTATCAGCTTCCAGAGTTGTTGGTCTTGGGCGTACTTAATGAATGTTGTGCCAAAAACACGTGCATGTGTCAAGGACACAGACATCGGGTATCATTTGTTGTTACTATGACTACGAAATATCTTGTGTCAAATCAAAATTTATGGAGAATTGTATGCGGAAATCAGCATTTCCATATACCGACTTTGCTTTGTGACAAAAAACAATAAATATATTATTCAATCTTACTTTGGTACTACTTATTTATGTAAAGATAATATGGTGGTCTTCAGCCATCAATTCATATATAAGAAAACGGACGGTTAGATTTTAAATGAAATGAGCAAATTTTGAGGTTGAACTTCTATTTATATTGATAGGGTTATTTTAATGAAAAAAAATAAAATATGCAAAATTATTTTAGTATTTCGACTGTTCTTACACAAATACAATCATGTATAATTGATGATTGATGCAACATTTTAAAACTCAGTCTTACTAGGGCAATTATGTTCCTTGGACATGAAGATGATGCAAGAATTCTCGCACTTACAATTTTCATCAGGTTTAGTTGTATGTCAAATGTTACATGCATATCTCGGGGTTATAAAAACTGCGCAGGTCAAATACTTTTGGAGTTATCCTTATTGTAAACGCTCTTATGTCTAAATCTCTGAGAGTTTGATTGATTAATTGGTTGGACACGCCCCTTTTTAATTAACAGTATTGTCTATTTCGTGGCGTTCAGTTTTTATTGTTGGAGGTAGCCGGAGTGTCAAGAGAGACCTACCGACCTTCGTAAGGTTGTAGTCGAGCGCATATGCTACTAGTTTGTATAAGGTTTGAACTCATAACACCAGTGATGACAGGCTAGTGGTACAATAGTAGAACTACAAAGACCACTCAGCCACCGAGGGTCCTAATGAAATCTTCGTCAAAGGCTTACGTTATCAATATTTCGTTACGTATATATGTAGCTGATGATTAAAACAAAAATACATCTGTAACTTTTGCTTTTCAACTGCATGAACGAGATTTAAAAGTGAAATGGGTCATGTCTCCAAAGCTAGTTTAACCCGCCACACGAGAATGTACATAGCCCTGTGATTGGGTCGTTATTGGTTGTCTTTGTTGTTGTATTTTTCATGTTAATGGAATTTATAAACAAATCTATTGTTGAAAGTCTATTTTCTGTAGTCTCTTTTCGTAGGTACTCGTGCATTGACCCCATTTATATTTGTCTGTTGTTTTTTTGTTTTTTGCTGTTTGGTATTAAATATTAGAGATTGTGGTATTGGTTGCAAATGAGACGACCCCTTTTAATGACGGAGAAGCCATCGTATAACTCTCCACATCGACGAAACCACATGTATACAACATAGCTATAAAAGGTCCCGAATGACATAACTACACAAAACGATTCAAACGAGAATATTTAAGACCTGATTTATACACAAAACAATGAGCGAAAAACAAAAAAAGAGAGACCTATACAGCAACAAACGACAACCAATTCCAGACTTGGGACAGGCACATGCTTGATATCTGTTTCATTTATGGAGAAATTTTATATCATACAATATATTTATTTATTGGCAATATTGACAACAGTAATTGTTCAAATGGCACCGTGACAATATATAATAGAAAGGAACGATAGGGGTACCAGACATGCCAAAAATAATACATTTACAGCAAACAAAAACATGCAAAGGAAGAACGCTTTATTACAGTTCTTCATCTTAAACTCACAGGCTTTCAACACTGATTATACTCAGCTTAAAACATGCATCTTATAATAAAAGTACCCTGACGATATTTACAAGTAGATGCTAAAATTTACAGTTTCATATTGTTTTTTTATTATTTTATTAGTAGTGTTTCAATTATCAGTTTGTTACTTGTTTCCACTCTCATTGTTGCAACGAATGACAGCGCCAAGATGTAGCCAAATCTAAAAAATGAAGGGTTCACTCTGTCTAGTGTCGTCATCGTTGTCGTCCGAGCCTTCTTTTATCCAAGACTAAAAACAGAATTGATTGAATTTGACCAAACTTGCCCAAATCTTATCAATAGGACGTGAACTTGTGCACCTGGTTTATTAAGTTTTTATCTGAGTTATTTTGACGTATTTATTTGTAACTCCTTAGAAGAATATGTCCATGGTACACGGATGCATCACTCGCTCTTTCATTTTCTTTGTTCACTGGACCGTGAAATTAGGATTAAAACTTTTTATTTTTGCATTAAAATAAGAAAGATCATTTCATATGAAACATGTCTACTAAATTTCAAGTTTATTAGGCATTAATTTCATCAAAAGCTACCTTTACTGACAACCTTAAAAAACTTTAATCTGAAGCGGTACAGACGGATGAATGGACGAACAAATCATCGGCCGAACGAACGAACGGGCAAAATAACGAACGAACGTACGAACGAACAGACGTAAAGACCGAAAAACATACTGCCCAAATGTAGTGTATACCCCTATAGGCTATATGATCTTGTATTGTTTCATTATGGATTTTCTGCTTGTGAGAGAGCTGCCTATGATATATTCCATTATAATTTATAAAATACGACTATGCGGTATGGGCTTTGTTCATTGTTGAAGGTGGTAATTTGACCTTTAGTTGTTAATTTCTATGTCATTTGGTCGATTGTGGAGAGTTGTCTCTTTCGCAATCATACCACATCTTCTTTTTACATATATTATGGTCTATATTTAAATATGGTGATCTCTCTCTCTCTCTCTCAAATTAATTTCAGGATATAAATTGAAAACATGCTAGAACTTACTGTATAGTAGCTAAGTATGTACATTAAGTACCAGTAATGAAAAATTCCGATTAAAACCACACTTACAGATTTTTTTGGCGTATTTGTGTGATACTTTTAAAGCATTATCAACTTTCGTGACCTTGACAAATAATTGTCTAACACAAAGTGTTATCTCCATTTTGACTGGAGTATGTATAAACAGATAAAACATTTTTATCGTAATGCTTCAAAAGAAATTCATATCTTGTGGGAAAATGACATGTGTTAATGTAGTCATTTTACGATGAAGACATTGGATTTTCACAAGAATATTTTATTATTCAAATTATGTGATATTCGTTAATTCATTAATTTATTCGTTCGTTCATAAAGCCTCGGTCACACCTTACCGGATAGCACGAACGGACGCCTAACGGATGAAAATAGAAGGTGTCCGTTGACAAAATTGTTATCCGTTAGGAGTCCGATGATGTACTGACCAAATAAAACGGACGCGTAACGAATGTATATATATCGGACACACACCGGATATGCAACGTATGAGAAACGGAAACGTACCGGACACAACGGACAGTTCGAACGTACATCTAACGGACGAGTATCGCATAAAACGAACACCTAACGGAAGCGTACCGGAAAAAAACGGATGAAGAAGATATACGGAAAAATTAAAGGCGACAATGATAATACATGTAAATCTCATAAATATTCAAAATGTTTCTGTGTAACTGGTTTTGGTTTGTTCTTCAAAATGCCGACAAAGGGCAGTGTCTGGCCTGAATAAGAGCTGCATGATTGTGAAGACGTGCCCTTACTCTAAGATTGATTATGAATAATAAGAATTCACGAACCTTAAGCAAACTGACATACCAATAATTGTCATTTCCTACGCGAAATTTTCAATTGGCATTTATCCGTTTCAGATCCGTTCATCATCCGTTTTATCCGTTAAACGTCCGGTAGAAGTCCGTTGATGAATTTATCTGCCAGACCTCCAACGGATGTACAACGGACACTCAACAGATACAAAACAGAAACGAAAAGGACGATAACCGTACAAAACGGACGCATACCGGAATTCCAACGGACATTTCATCCGTTGGACGTCCGTTTAAAGTTATGAACATGCTCAAAATTTTCCACCGGACAGAACGGACGTCGACGGATAAAACGTACGTTAAACGGACATGCAACGGATATGGTCGGACGTTTAACGGATAAGAATGGACGTCTATCGGACATGAACGGATTGAAGAAAAGTTATCCGTTAGGCGTCCGTTCGAGCTATCCGTTAAGGTGTGACCGAGGCTTTAACGTTTGTTTTTTTCGGTGACACGAGGCATGAAGTCTGCATTTCAAATTAGAGTAAAAAACGCTAGGAATATAGAATCCACACAAAACGACAAAAACACCCCCAACAAAAGATTAAAATAATTACATCTTATATTATTATAAATGGATTTTTTGTAACTTAAAGATAACAATTAAGAAGAGTGGTGAACTGTTTGATTTTTGAGACCGTTAACAGTTTCTTCAATTTAGAATTGTTTATAAATATTTTCACTATATATGATTGGTCAAGTAATAAGAGCGACTAAAAGAAGTAAAATCAAGTTTACTATTGTTGCAAATTGAGATAAGAAAATTCTTTTATGTTTTCTATATGCACAACAAAATAATTGGAAAACATAATTTTTCCCAAATAGCAACGAGTGTAGATTTGATTTAACTTCTTAAAGTTGCACTGCACTCACATGACAGAGAGGTTGGGGGTATTTTTTTACTCACATGACAGAGAGGTTACCTGGCGAAAAACTATATACTCCGAAGGCAAAAGTCGGTAAAATGCATAATATTATGATTGATTGCTGACTGTTGGCTGTTTAAGCGTTCGCTGGCGGGTCTGTTATGCATGTTAAGGGCGCGAACAAATTAATATTTAAACAATAGGTAGGTCGGGGAATTCGGACTCGATATTAAAAAAAATGGTCTATTAGCGAACAACCATTTAACTACAAAATGGGGGATGATTATTGTTTTTCCCTGAAAAAATATTCTGATCCCCAATTTGATGGGGAAAATAGTGTGTTCAAGCAGATGAACAAAAAGAAAATATTCTTTATCCAGATTTTCCCTTTACCTTATACATGTTATAGAGTTACATTTTGAAGAAAAAAATAATTTGATTGGTAGTCTAAAAACTAAACAAAAAACAAAGTTGCCTCTAGACAGACTACGAGTAATGTCTTTGTCGAGGAATATGTTAAAAAAGTGAGCGGGTCTATATTGCTAAATCTTTACAACTTTAGATTATATTGTATTGTTGTAAAATTTTATCAGAATAGCACCCTTTTTCCCTCTTTGTACGAAGGAATTGTTATGTTTTGATTGTAATATTGTGTTTTTTTCAATGTATAACATCAGAGACATATAATACACAATAATATGTCTCTGATAACATCAATATTTCTTATTTCAGTGCAAAAAAAAGTTAAACAGATATTAAGTTTGTTTAATCATTAAAGAAAAAAAGAACATAATTGTTCACACATTGTCAAAGGGTCATTATATAAGACAAGACTTCTTCAAACGTTTAAAAAGTGAACATGTTTATTCACATGATCATACATGTATTTTATCGTATATCAATGTGTGTTGAATACCGTTTAGTCTAAGGTCAATGACTGTACGTGTCATTAAAAATATTTATGTGTAAGTATTTGAATTCTAGTAGTGGTTATTCCTTCCGGGATTTTTTTCTGCTTAGACAATGATTTATTGAATCTGTATTTTCTGAGGAAAAATGGTCGGGAATCAATATTTTGTGTACATCAGAAAGAAGAAAACATCCATGATAAATGACTGCGTTATGACAAAAGATATGTCCAATGAGACACAGCAAGATGGTCCCATCATTTCCAGACTATTTTATACACGTATAAAAGGCGCTGTAGCCTATAAATTTGTCTCATCATGATTGTTTTATCCCTCCAACCGGTCTCTTTCAAATGAATTCGGAAATCTGAAACCAACTGAAAAAGAAAAATCTTGAGCTTAAAAATAGTTTCGTTGTTGAAAATGTCGACATGAGTTCGTGTTCATTGTTGTACAGTGTACTTAAAAAAAAGATTGTCATATTGAATGTACAGTTATTATTCAATATAAAAAAGAAGGTGCGGTATAATTGCTAATGAGACAACTCTCCACAAGAGCCCAAATGACACAGAAATTAACAACTATAGATCACCATACGGCCTTCAACAATGAACAAAGCCCATACCGCATAGTTAGCTATAAAAGGCCCCGAAACGACAAATGTTAAACAATTCAAACGAGAAAACTAACGGCATAGTTTAAGAACAAGTATGTAACACATCAACAACCGGGAACTACTGAAATACTGGCTCCTGACTTGGGACAGGCACATACATAAAATAATGTGGCGGGGTAAAACATGTTAGCGGGATCCCAACCCTCCCCTAACCTGGGACAGTGGTGTAACATTACAACACAAGAACGAACAATAACAATCAGTTGAAAAAGGCTTAGCTCATCATGATCAGATGGATACAAATAAAAATACATATAACAAAAACACAGACTGAGTGGACGTGGCCGGGTACTTGTATATCCCAACCAAAAAAACAAACCCCACACACTATAAGTACATGTACAGTTAGTATGAGAGTACTCGCATTGACTGACAGCTATTTCAAAGTCACTAACAAATAATTTAAAAAAATCATGCATCTAAGACTAAATTACCATCCGTACCCATTCAACATTCAATGGATTTGGTGTAAAGACGTCATTAACAGTCAGAAAAGAAAATGACCTTGTGCAATACCATGATACATGTATCGACAGAATTTTAGATCCATGCATGTGTATATTTATATAAAACAAATATTTAGTTTCCTTTTAATTGACTGATAAAAAAATCAAAACTGAAACCAATAAAAACAATATTCAGTTATCTAATTACAGTGTTGAATTGGTAACCTTAAGCTTTTAGAATAGATTTATCTAAAGGATTAATAAGTTTACCAGTATCGTTTCTAAATTTTCGAGCACGGTAAAATGACTTGATTTCTAGCAAAAATGCAGTTGTTTTTCACGCAAATTTTGAAAATATGATTGCGATTTCTTTATAGTATAATGTGTAATTCTTCATATGACCTTAATATGAACAGTTACAAATGACTAGCAAAATTAAAATTCACCTTGAACAGTTTAATGTAGACATAACTTGTTGTTTCCGCCATTCAAAGTGTTGGTACATAACCAGTTATGGATAAAACATAATTTGAACTCAGACCGTTAATAATTTATTACCTTTTCACGACTTTTTTTCTTTTAAGGTTCATTTATTGATGTTGTATTTGTTTATTAGTGACATGAAAATTAAATATGATATTAATAACTTTTAGGAGCAAGATATATATATAGAATGAAGTCAGTAAACCATGCTGCATTCCCAAAAGAGTTTGTGCGCAGGTAGGTAGATTTGATATTCTTCTTTTTTCTTCTATATTTCTGTTAACAAGCAGGTGTACTTTTTTTTTTTTAATCATATTTTATTTGCAATAGAAGCTAAGGAATTGGACACAAGTCATAACAACTAGCAGGTTTCTCAGAATGCAATTGTCAAAACATGACATAACAAATTTTTAAAGTGAAAATTATCTGTAAGTATAGCAATTTTATCTATGTAGTACTAAATTTTTTACAATTGATACTATGTAATTCTTAATTTAAATAGTTCAAAATACTGAGAGAAATGTAATGTTCATCAATTAGTATGAAATGATAATAACGGATACATCATGAATTTACTTATGTACCTAACAATATTTCTAAACAGATACATGTATCAACCTTTAATCTTAAAATATTTGTTTTAACAAATTTCAGTGCCACACCAGTAGGATGAGTTTCTACCAGATCCTGATTTTCATTTCTTTATCTGTGTATACGCATGCGCAGTCAGTGAGTAAGTATTTTTAATATTTAGATACCAAACGTTTTTGCAAATATTATCAATACTTATTCATTACTTACAAATTTTCACAGTATTTTTAATAATTTTTAATAATAAATCATAAATATATATATTGTTTCCTTTGGGACTCTTTAGTCATCATGCAGTAGCCATGGAAGCGGAACCAGAAGTTTTCAAAAAAAGAGGGACTGCCAAAGATGGAACTCGCGCAAGTCATGCTTCAGTAATTCTTTAATAAACCAACTAAATTTTTCCCATAAAAGGGGAGACCGTGTGCCCTAGTTCTCCTCTGATAATATAACTTTCAGTTGGCTGTTATCGTTCTTTCCCAGGAAACAGAGATGCATGTTTGTAGTTCACCAGTCACTTAACATAAATTTCCAAAAGAAGTTAACGGGCTCTCAATGATCGCTCTCTTTCAAAAAGCTGAATTCGATGTTGATAAGCACAATATGTAAGAACAAAATTTCAGATAGCATAAAAAACCCCAGGATTCTTAGTAAGCGGCGGAAAATTGATCAGCAGCTTTATTATGAAAATTTAAAGAGTCGTTCATTATAATTGTAGGTAGTGTTAAAACCAAGTGGGATGATGGAAGCTTCAGCGCAACTCAAAGTAAGAAAAAATATTTGATAGTTAATTATCTAGAGCTGATGTTGTGGATCTTTTGAATTGATTTTATTTTACGCCATACAAGGAAATGTGGGGTTTAAACATACCTTATATTACACGATACAGATACGATCACTGTGTTGAAAGGCTAGTGTTCACTGTAGATGAAATGTTTTACCCCGAGGCCCTCAAGGACTCAAGAAAGTATAAAAGTTTAATCTGTGTTATACAACATGTCATGGATACTTCAAAAGAATATTTTAAATTATCCATGTACTATGATATAGATTTAACGAATTTTATTTTCTTCAGGAATCATAAGATTTTTTGACTGATTACGGATTTTTTAAAACGTCCAGTAACAAATATTACATTTCAATTCATAGTAGCGACATACCATGTTAATGATATATGCATATATACTACTTTATATTAAACCAACACGCTGAGTCGAACTTCGATATTTGATCTGGGCAACAGTCGTTACACGCAGATACTCCACCATACTCGAGAACATTATTCGGACTCGAGTGTTAGGTGTATTTTTTCACTTAGTCTGGTCAAGATAGTGGTCCCCGCTACAACAAGGCAATCAAGCGTTGGACGGTTGCGAATGGTACAATTTTACATGTAAACATAGTTTGAATGGTTTTACACTAGTAATTTTGGGGCCCTTTATAGCTTGTTGTTCGGTGTGAGCCAAGGCTCCGTGTTGAAGGCCGTACTTTAACCTATAATGGTTTAATTTTTAAATTGTTATTTGGATGGAGAGTTGTCTCATTGGCACTCACACCACATCTTCCTATATCTATAGGAAAATATTTTAATTATGTAAAATAAGTAGATGTGGTATGATTTTCAATCTGACGACTTTCCATCATGCAAAGACCAGATGAAGTTATAAGTGATACTATTAGAACAGAAAAAAAACGAGAGTAAGCAAAGTATGGACACATACATGTATCAGATCGGATACAAATAAAAAAACAAACACATAGAATGAATGGTATATAGCTAGATCGTAAGTGTTACTTCGTTTAGTAAAAAGGGAGTATAGTATGGTTGAGACAATCACATAAATCGTTACTATAGTGTCATTTGTGAATTAAGGATTTTATAATTTTATCACTCGATTGCTACTTTATATACTTTAATCTTTCGACACGAAAGACGTTAACACGGGCATGTGAAACTGTTCAAATTCACGAAATAAAATTAAAAAAAGCAAAACATTAACTCTCAACAGTCAAATACGGTATTTAAAAAGTTCGGCAAGCCTCGCGCTTTAAATATTGAAATTTAACCGTCTCGAGTGGAGAAATATCGTAATACACTTGCTGCAGTGATAGAATCTATAGTTATCGTTTTCTTCCCTCTTTATTCGTAAAAAGGAAACTGGCCTACTGTTCAGATGGGACACGCACAAGCAGGGCAGTGGTTAGCCCCTAACATGGGAATGGCATACAATGGCCAGTGGCCAGCTGTAACTGACGTACAGTGGGTATTTGTACCGTTCTATCAGAACAATGTAGGAGTGACGTCACAACGTTCTACTGTCCATAAATGGGATGATGGGAGTACGACAACTCATGGTTGGTATATTAAACACAAACTGTGTACTAATTATGTTTTTTAGCATGCACCAGAGCTGACTTATGATAGAGGGTGGTAAAGGGTTATTTTCGTGCAATGTGTTTTGACATTTCTATTTCACGCGCAGCCGTAAAAAGGTTCGTTATTTTAATAAACGCGAAATAAAATTGCCTTTTCACGATGAACGAACAATTAAAAATGTCTTGAAAGGTGGTCTATAATAATTAAAATACGTGAAATCGGTAAATAGACCACCGTTCAAGACATTTTTAATTGTTCGTTCATCGTGAAATGGCAGTTTTATTTCGCGTAATATTTGATTATTAAAATAGTGTTCAATGGGAACTAAGTCTGAAAAATATGTTTTGACTATTTTAAACTTTTCACTGTAGATACAGTATAGTTCTCGCCGAAGCACATCTTAAACAACCAACGTAGTTCCATGCCTATCACCAAAAAGTAAGACATATAAAAGTTTTTCAACTAATGCATTGAATAATTAACATTTCTTGGACTTTTTTAGTTACAGGAGCGGCGGCAGTGGCAGCTCCAACTGCACGTGCAAAGGGTGGAGATTAATATACCAACATTCGGTAAGTATCATTCAATGTGCAGGCAGAAACCTAACACATTGAACATATAAAAAAGATTTGGTATGATCACTTATGAGCCAACTCTCCACAAGAGACCAAAATGACACAGAAATTAACTATAGGTCACCGTACGGCCTTTAACAATGAGCAAGTCCCATATCACATAGTCAGTTATAATTAAACGGGCCCGAAACGACAAATATACAATAATTCAAACAGTTAAAGGAGTGCGACAGTGGCAGCTACATCTCAGGAGATTTATAAAACAACAGTCGGTAAGTATGATTCAAAATTACATGTATGTAGGCAGAAACTTTTAAAAATAACACATTGTATATGTTTGCCTTAAATAGTTATCAAAGGTATCAGGATTTTAATTAAATACGCCAGACGTGCGTTTCGTCTACATGACGCTCAGATCAAAATTGTTTCTCTTCTAGAGGCTAAATCACATCTAGCTTTGTTTTCAATGTTTAAGCAATCAGAAAACTGAAGTCTTGAACTTTAAAAACTGTAAAAATTTGAAAAAACAATTATGACACTATATTAATATGTTTTATTAAATATTGATACTCAATTTGACATATTTATTGATCTATGTCAATTGAATTTAATTGACATGCGTAATGCATAATATGTATATTTTGGTACTTTTAGGTACTTACATCATTCATATTGCACGGTACATGGAATTAGGTTGTTATTCATCTCAAGAATATGTGCAGGGATTTGTATTATTAAACTTCTTTTCAAATGAATGCGATTTATTTAACATCTGATCCAGCCGCCTTTCTTACAAAAACCACAATGAAACAAACAAACAAAAACCAAAAATAACCAAACAGAACAGAACAAACAAGGAAAAAAAACAACAACACTAATACAGACATGTGCAATGTGGGGTTGCTATATGTTGCGTCATATTCATATGAATTTAGAAAAAACATAAAGTACAGCAACCTCACTGATCAAATGCAAACAAAAATTATCAAAAGGTCAACGAACTACCTTTCAACAATATGCTTTTTGACCTGTGTCAATTTTGACATCACCTTCAAAGGGAATTAGGACAAAAACTAAAATTATAACGGTTAAAGAGGTAACACTTAAAAAAAAAAAAAAATACAGACAAAGCAACAATAAACTGTCTCAACGAAATTCAATGTTCAATTGAATACTAGTATTGAATATATAACTGGTTCTACTTTATAAGTTTAACAGAACTTATACCTCTCAGTTTATTATAAAGGACGACTGCACATGGAACCACGTCGAAATTCAAGTTTCTCATATGAACTTTGGCATTTCCAAGTTCCTATTTACCAAATTATCTTAAGTTGTTTATATATGACATTTATATGTTCCCCTCAATGGTCAGATTGTCTGTGGTGATAAGTTATCATACATTGTAGTTGTGTCGTTGGATAGCTGTCTTGTTGGTATATATAGTGGCTGTCGTTTGTTGATGTGGTTCATAAGTGTTTCTCGTTTTTTAATATAGATTAGACTGTTCGTTTTCCCGTTTGGATGGTTTTACACTAGTCATTTTGGGGGACCTTTATAGCTTACTGTTCGGTGCGAGCACAGGCTCCCTGTTGAAAGCCGTTATTTGACATATAACGATTTACTTTACAAATTATTACTTGGATGGCGAGTTGTATCATTTGCAATCATACCACATCTTTTCTTTAATATCTACATGTACATAAGAAAATTCTATTTATTCATATTTAAAAATGTATAAATAATGTCAATACAATAAAGTCATTATTACCTTAAACTTTGCCGATCAACAATCTTAGACCGAAATGAAAACACACATTGACTAATCGAAGTATATAGTATCATCGAACCATATTGATATGTAAATAACATATGTCAATAACAGCAACTGAACGGTGAAATAAGGCAACGCACAGTGTTCGACAATCGCTTACTGTCTGTACTATATCGAGTAGTAAATCGGTTCGAGTATCGACAATTTGAAAATTAATTTTGCTAATAGTGAATCTTTTATTTTTCATTAAATACATTAAATTTTCGTATGTTTAATAGAAGAAAACAAAGGATATAGGGTATCCATCTAAGACACAAAATCAGTAAAAAAAAACCCACACACATAAAAAGCAAAGGAAACGTGCTTTTACTTCTGTTCTTCAACTCAAAGTTACTTTGATTTTGTGAATAGATTTTGCATCACGAACTTCAACAAATCATATTTTGTTTGATTCATATTGTTGTAAAATAAAATGTCATATACACCTTCATTGCTGAAAAAAACACCTTAGAATTAGACTTTTTGAACCTCGATACTTTTATTTAATATACGAATAAGAGTATACATATACATTTTAGCATCATACACATAGTGTATGACATATTTGATATTTTAACCTAACAGCTTGGTTTACACGATTAATTTGGTATTTCCAATACATGTATCATTACACATGAGGCGTATTAATTATATTTAAAACAAAATTACAGAATACATTTAAAAATTCAATATAATATTATAATATAATTGTTTATCAACATATAATATATTAGAGTTATTTTAAGTTTCCTTTGAGGTAATTCGCTGGTTTATTGTTCTCTATTTTTAGTCTGGTGGTAATAAACTAATTATAATATGTATTTTCTAATACATGCACTTGTACACAAGCACAGACTTGCCATCCATTTTGTTAATGACAAACAGTTCAGTGTAGTCTCTATTAAAGGACATAGCCCCAGAACGAGAGTCAAGTCCATGGTTTTTGTTCGGAACCTCTTCCATGGATGTCCAGTCCAGAGAGAGTCGATTGATATTTCCTGTCCTGTTGTATGTAAAGTAGATATTTCCCTGTTGGTCAGCAGAAATTCCTCTTATTCCCGCTCCATCCATCGTATAAACGAGTGTTCCATCTGATTTTATACAGTATAGGTGATAATCAGTCTTGACTGTTATGTGCCGTGTTACTTTATCGTACAAAATACGCCAACAGATCGGGTATCTGGAGTCGGGGAAATGTATATTTTGCAAAATGGAGCCATCAATCTTCAGTATTTTGATTCGAGAAAATCCTCCTACGACAATTTGATCTTTTACAGCAGTTATGCTATAACAATTAAATTCAACATCAACTTTCATATCGAGTGTGAAGTTTGTAGTGTTAACGAACTGTACTGATTTCTCCTCAGGTAGTGTAACAACTGCTGTATCTGTTTCCGGTATCACAGCGACACCACACGGTCTGCTAGAAAACTTGATTTCCGTCTGAAAATCCTTGCAATTTCTGTAAACAAAGAGTTTAGGATGATTGTATTGATAATTGCTCAGCAGTAAATTATTATCCCTAGTAACAGCCACACCGTAAAGTTCGTACTTTACCCCAGACTTTAGAGTTATTTCGCTTTCCTTTTCGAATCCTACAATTCCTCTGGATTTATCGATAAAGCTTTGTGCTTGTTGTAATTTCCTTGGGTTATCATTCCACTTGGTTTCACATGGTCTGGTCGTAGTTTCTACTTTCCCAAATGGTTCTAGGGACATATTTTGGCTTTCTTCCAATGTTACGTTAATTTCTTGAATGTTGGATATCATATCTCGAACTTTGTCCTCGAATCTTTGTAGATTAATGGCCTGTTGATGCAAAGTTACAAAAAGTAGCATATCTAACCCATTTTCCTCCAGAAAGCAAATGTAATTCTCACTTTCCTTCAATCTTGTCGATAACTTTGATATTTCTTTCCTTTCCTCGTTGATAACAGACTCATGTTTCATCTGAAGAGATGTTAATTCGGTTATCATTTCATTTTCTAAATCATCAATTTTTTCCGCAGGTATTTGCGCTTTTATTGTACCCAGATAATGGAGTATATGTGCCTTCTGTTTTGTAAGGGAGTCAATGTTTGCCTCCCTGTTATTGTTTAACTGCTCTAACACCTTAGTAAGATGAATAGTCTCTTGCCTAACATCGGTCAATAATGCAGATCTTTTCACATCTTTAGATGCAAGTTCTAACGACATTACATTTTGACATGTTTTATGGTTACTAGAAACGCATGTTCCACAACATAAAACATCATGGTGTATACAAAAAAAATCTATTGGCATTTCCGGGTGATCATTGCAGTTTTTCCCATCAGTAGACATGGTTGAGGTTGTCGATAGAATAATATCATGTGATCTGAAATCCTTTGTAAGGACGTGTGAGTTTGCGCAATTGTTACATATATGCCCTTCGTTGTTTGTTTACCTTCCGCATAGCAAGATTCATTGATGTCATCTTTGGAACTCTGAAAGATTAAAGTTAATTACTATTGATTATGCTTACAAATTTGCTTTGTGAAACAGCGTTGCATGACACTGGGACTTATAGATATTGTACAAGATGACTTGTTATTTTAGGACAAATAAACATATAGGTCCAAAATGACTTGTTAAATCGAAGTAATGAACACCAGTATTTTCAGTGCATGTATGTTTTAATTAAGCATGCAGCAGTGTTTAATGGAAAGTTCTCTAATTGGCATTCATACCACATCTTCTTATATCTTTTTACAAACTGGTTTCTCCCCATCTAATTGTGACAAGAGCCTTGAAATTCAAACGGTTACTTTCTCTGAGTAAATATATACAGTAAATATATCAGTAATTGTTATCCCGCCGACAGAACAGACTATATGCCAATCTTTCGATGGTGCACGTAGTTGTTCATTGACTGTTGTTTGACCAATTTATGGTTTACATTGTAACACCACAAGAACTAAGTAAAACACAGCAAACACATACTGTACGTTAAACATGAAAATATTCAAACGGTTATTCTCTTTATTAAAACTATAAAATGGATCAGGTATTCATGTACAGTTGCAACTATTGCAGGAATATCGAACACATTGAACAAATTTTGTAAGTAGTTTTATCCTGACAAACTTTTATAATATAAAATATTAAATTTACACCGTTTGAGCGTCTATAGTGCAACATGTTATCTTATGACCCCAATTAAAATACATAAGAACGATGTATAACAATTGATCGAGTTTATTTCGGGTTAACCCAAGCACCCTCCATTTGCTCATTTGAATGCCTGTAATGCAGTAGTTGTCGTTTGTTATAGTATATCATGAATATCATTTTTAGCTCACCTGGCCCGAAGGGCCAAGTGAGCTTTCCCATCACTTTGCGTCCGTCGTCCGTCTTCCGTTGTCTGTCGTCCGTCGTCCGTCGTCGTTAACTTTTACAAAAATCTTCTCCTCTGAAACTACTGGGCCAAATTAAAGCAAACTTGGCCACAATCATCTTTGGGGTATCTAGTTTAAAAAATGTGTTCGGTGACCCGGCCATCAAATTAAGATGGCCGCCACAGCTAAAAATAGAACATAGGGGTAATTAAAATGCAGTTTTTGGCTTATAACTCAAAAACTAAAGCATTTAGAGCAAATCTGACAACGAGTAAAATTGTTAATCAGGTCAAAATCTATCTGTTCTGACATTTTCAGATGAATCGGACAACCCATTGTTGGATTGCTGCTCCTGAATCAGTAATTTTAAGGAAATTTTGCTGTTTTTGTTTATTATCTTGACTATTATTATAGATAGAGATAAACTGTAAACAGCAATAATGTTCAGCAAAGTAAGATTTACAAATAAGTCAACATGACCAAAATGGTCAATTGACCACCTAAGGAGTTATTGTCCTTTATAGTCAATTTTTAACAATTTTCATTAAATTTGTAAATTTTTATTAACATTAACATTGAAACTACTGGGCCAAGTTCATAATAGATACAGATAATTGTAAGCAGCAAGACTGTTTAGTAAAGTAAGATGGACAAACACATCACCATCACCAAAACACAATTTTGTCATGAATCCATCTGCTTCCTTTGTTTAATATTCACATAGACCAAGGTGAGCGACACAGGCTCTTTAGAGCCTCTAGTTTGTTTTTCGTTCATTGTTTTTTGCATAAACTACTTAAAAATCAGGCCTTTAGTTTTCTCGTTTGCATTTCTATTCATAGGTCATTTCAATATAAAAAAGAAGATGTGGTATGATTGCCAATGAGACAACTATCCACAAAAGACCAAAATGACACAGACATTAACAACTATAGGTCACCGTACGTCCTTCAACAACGAGCAAAGCCCATACCGCATAGTCAGCTATAATAGGTCTCGATAAGACAATGTAAAACAATTCAAACGAGAAAACTAACGGCCTTATTTATGTAAAAATAATTAACGAAAAACAAATATGTAACACATAAATCAACGAAAACCCCTGAATTACAGGCTCCTGACTTGGGACAGGCCCGTACATAAATAATGTGGCGGGGTTAAACTTGTTAGCGGGATCCCCCCCCCCCCTAACCTGGGACAGTGGTATAACAGTACAACATAAGAACGAACTATAACCAGATGCTCCGCAGGGGCAAGTATGGACACAACATTCAAGTTGGATTCAGCTCTAAATTTGGATTGTGATTAAATAGTTGACACAGCATAGGTTTCTGACACAGAATGAATGTGTTCTAATGAACTTAAAATTTTTGTTTTCTCTTAGAGCAATTCACTATGCTGTTGAATATTATTCCTCTCAAAAAAATGTTTCAAGAAATTTTCTTTTTTATTTATGAAATTTCAAATGAGAAAAAATTGAACCCAATTTTTTTAATCACATCCCCCTTTCCCTTATTCCAAAACTAATCTCAATTAAAATTTCTAATGGAGTTTGCAACAATAACTACTCATTTAAATACATCATAAAATATTAAGATGTAAAAAAACTGCTTGTTATCACTGAATGGTAAAGATTATTTTAATTTATCAGTTGGTAGTAAAAAGTGAATATACATTGTATATTGTATATAACAAAGATTTAAGTTGATTCTGGACAAAGAAAGATAACTTCAATTAAAAAAAAATCTTGCTATTGCACAATATTTTGCAATTAGATATTTCTTGCTTACTATTCTGGACAAAGAAAGATAACTCTAATTAAAAAAAAAATTGCTATTTCACAATATTGTGCAATTAGATATTTCTTGCCATTGCGCAATACTGTGCAATTAAAAAGACTTGCTATTGCACAATACTTAATATAATAATTTTAGATCCTGATTTGGACCAACTTGAAAACTGGGCCAATAATAAAAAAATCTAAGTACATTTTTGGATTCAGCATATCAAAGAACCTCAAGATTTCAATTTTTGTTTAAATCAGACTAAGTTTAATTTGGACCCTTTGGACTTTAGTGTAGACCAATTTGAAAACAGGACCAAAAATGAAGAATCTACATACACAGTTATATTTGGTATATCAAAGAACCCCATTTATTCAATTTTTGATGAAATCAAACAAAGTTTAATTTTGGACCCCGATTTGGACCAACTTGAAAACTGGGCCAATAATCAAGAATCTAAGTACATTTTTAGATTCAGCATATCAAAGAACCTAACTGATTCATTTTTTGTCAAAATAAAACTAAGTTTAATTTTGGACCCTTTGGACCTGAATGTAGACCAATTTGAAAACGGGACCAAAGGTTAAGAATCTACATACACAGTCATGACAGTTAGATTCGGCATATCAAAGAACCCCAATTATTCAACTTTGATGAAATCAAACAAAGTTTAATTTTGGACCCTTTGGGCCCCTTATTCTGTTGGGACCAAAACTCCCAAAATCAATACCAACCTTCCTTTTATGGTCATAAACCTTGTGTTTAAATTTCAAAGATTTCTATTTACTTATACTAACGTTATGGTGCGAAAACCAAGATAAATGCTTATTTGGGTCCCTTTTTGGCCCCTAATTCCTAAACAATTGGGACCTAAACTCCCAAAATCAATACCAACCTTCTTTTTGTAGTCATTAACATTGTGTTTGAATTTCATTGATTTCTATTTACTTAAACTAAAGTTATTGTGCGAAAACCAAGAATAATGCTTATTTGGGCCCTTTTTGGGCCCTTATTTCCTAAACTGTTGAAACTAAAACTCCCAAAATCAATCCCAACCGTTCTTTTGTGGTCATTAACCTTGTGTCAAAATTTCATAGATTTCTATTAACTTAAACTAAAGTTATAGTGCGAAAACCAAGAAAATGCTTATTTGGGCCCTTTCTGGCCCCTAATTCCTAAAATGTTGGGACCAAAACTCCCAAAATTAATACCAACCTTCCTTTTGTGGTCATAAACCTTGTGTTAAAATTTCATAGATTTCCATTCACTTTTACTAAAGTTAGAGTGCGAAAACTAAAAGTATTCGGACGACGACGACGACGACGACGCCAACGTGATAGCAACATACGACGAATTTTTTTTCAAATTTTGCGGTCGTATAAAAATCAGTTGAAAAAGGCTTAACTCATCAGATGGACAAAAATACAAGTAGACGTGGTCGGGTACTTATACATCCCGACACAAAAAGACGCAATGAACAGATCTGAGAGTACTTGCAGTTATCTGACAGCTACATGTAGTTCAAAGCCACTAACAACTAATAAAAACATCATGCATCTAAGAACAAGACCTTGTATAGTTTATTACGCTGTATATGTTGTTTGTTCATTGTTGAATGCCGTTCGGTGACCTATAATAGTTGTTTACTTATATCATGTATATATTATGTCTTTATTTCTCTGTTGGAGAGTTGTCTCATTTTCAATTATACAACTGTGAAATCTGTGAAATCTTACTAGTTTTATATTTAAGAACTGAATGCTTCTCGTTGACCGAAGTACTTTTTGTATGAAGCGCTTCTAAAAATGTGCGCACGGTCATCGCTTTTACAAACGTATGAAGTTACAAAAAGAAGCATTCAATACTTATAATTACATTTTTTAGCTAGGATCATGAAAACACGATTTTAATTCACCTGTGCACTTTAATGTGGGACCTCGTGTTATTATGAATGATAAGTTTTATTGTGTAATGCAATTGCCTAAGTAATAACACGTGATGTGCAGTTAGCAAATCGGAATAACGTATTATAATGAAACAAATATCCAATATAAAATTTTATATTCAAATAAACATTTATTTAGTATTAAAAATAATGGTTGAAAGTAATTTTCGTATACAGTATATGATTCTTTAGTTATGATCACGTATAGAAGACCCTCATAGAAGAAGATATGTTATTTTCAATTATGGGCCCCCACGGTCATAAACATTACAACATCAATAAATTCCATAATACAATACAAACAATGAGATAAAAACAATGAGATATACGTGGTAACGGACATGTTCTGCTACTACTAAAAAAATAAATCAAAGAGGGAGGTCTTTTTATTGCCGGTAAAAAAATATTTTGAAATATTATATCCACTTGATAAAAATAATTGGTTACTTACGAAATAAATGGTAAAGACTATTTCTTTCAATGAAGATCAGATTTTATGGAATTATTTATACCAAAGTTTCCAGGGAACTTTTGTAAAATGGAACACACACACACACACACATTGTTTTATTTTAGTATTTAAACTTGTTTTCCCCATGGTATTCTTTGTTAAAGTAAAACCGTCCATGGGATATCAATACAATCATATTACATTAAAATTATTTAAAAAAAATAACTAATTTAAACGAAAAGTCGTTAGCAATAATGCTTACACGTATTTATCACGGAAATAATTATGACACTTATATCGCACCATACATGTAATAACAGATTAGGATTTAATAATAAATGAATACACAACTAGAACAATGTACTACTACTATCTCTGTCTATTCAAAACTTACAGTTAAAAGATGCAGAGAGTATGAAAACTATATTTAACAATTGGTGTATTTTCGTCAGTTAAAATAAATGTATTTATAGTTACTCACTTAAATGTGAATACGTTGTGTATTATGTATTGTATGGAAAGCCGTACAGCACAGATCATTAAAGCTATGAACGTAATGGTAACACATTTTGTTCTTCTTCTCGTAGTAATACCAACTGAAATTTCTCTCTCTCAGTGGATTTATTCAGTGTTTACATGTATACTGTAGAACAATTACACTATTGCATGATTGAATGTGGCGGTAAAATAATAAAATGTGTTTGATGAGGGTCTGGATGGGGACATAATCATAACTATGTATTTATTTTTCAGGCCATCGTTCTCTATTCCTTATATTTAGTACTTTATTGTTTTATTATTTATATATTTTTTGTCCATTTTTTATTCTTTCTATCCACGTTTCTCTATTCTCTATTCTTCATTTTGTATCAGTTTATCTTTATTTTTTATCAGTTTTTCTCTATTCTTCATTCTTTTTCTCTATTTTTTCTCTCTCACTATTCTTTAAAATTCTTGTTCTCTGTTCTCTTAGTTCTGGGTTTAAGTAACTATTCATTATGCGTTTGTGTATCCTGCGTGTAACGTCAGTAAATACAGCTTGATTCAGTTGCTTTCGCTTGATGGGGACTTACAATTATGTATTTATTGTTCTATTCGTTGTACGTTTTATCCCTAATTTTTCTCTATTCCTATATTTTAGCACCTCATTGTTTTTTATTCTTCATATTTTTTCTCCTTTTTCTATTCTTTATTCTTTTTATCCATTTTTCTCTATTCTTTATTTTTTGTATTATTTTTGTCTCTCTATTTTTTTAAATTCTTACCCATAAGTATCTAAGTTGGCGTAAGTTTTTGGAATTTCGGGTCCTCAATTCTCTTTAACTTTATACTTGTTTGGCTTTATAACTATTTTGACCCTAGCGTCACTTATGAGTCTTATGTAGACGAAACGCTCGTCTGGCATAAAAATTACAATCCTGGCACCTTTGATAACTACATAATGTATAAGTTCTGGTTTTAACTTTTGAGCTTTTTTACTGATTGCCAAGAGACCCCCACCTGAGATTATTGATAAATATAATAAATGAAACATGTACATGTATATCGCATAAAGTAGGAGAAAGTCTACTTGAAATGTGGATGTCTTTTTTGAAATTTACACAGACAGCTGACTTCAAACATGATACTTTATCTTTTTGGACCTTTTGGATTATAGCTCTTCAGCTTTTATATAAGCTTTGGATTTCAAATATTTTGGCCACGAGCATCACTGAAGAGACATGTATTGTCGAAATGCGCATATGGTGCAAGAAAATTGGTACCGTTAATTTTATTATCAAAAACTATGTCGATTTCAGTTTTCCTCTCACCAACTTTCCGTTTCTCAGTTATTATCATTGGTATTACCCTAGATTTGCTACAATTCCCGTCAATTTCTTTCTTTCTTTCTTACTAATTTTATATATTTTTTTATGTTGACTCAGGAAGGGACATGTAGCAATCTAATATTACCCGTAATTATACGATTCCCATAAAGGTATACAGACTTTAATTAGATGATTTAGTCGACCTTTCTAGTGAGTAAAATAAATATAACATGATGTGTGGACAAAATCAAAGTTTTGAAAATTTAAACTTGAAATTTTATTTATTGAAATTGAAGAGTTTTAAGAAATTTTTATTTTATACTTTTTAATTAAAATTCTCTAATGACGAATACCACAATTGAAGATAAACCTCATTAGGATATTTTTTATGCGGTCTCTATAGAAATAAGCTTACATTATTATTCCCGATGGTATATATGTTATAATATTAAATAATAACAACAATCATCAGGTAAAGCATAAACACCAGAGATTTAACCTCTATTTTACCATCTCATCTGTAAGTATAGATTTATACATATTATTTTAGTTAGATTGTGTATTGAGATCAGCTGCGAATGATCATTCAACAGCACACGGAATTTTATGATTGTTTATGTAAAAATAATAATAGCGGCTTTAGTTGTATCAAACTAAAATTGAGAATGGAAATGGGGAATGTGCCAAAGAGACAACAACCCGACCATAGAAAAAAAACAACAGCAGAATGTCACCAACAGGTCTTCAATGTAGCGAGAAATTCCCGCACCCGGAGGCGTCCTTCAACTGGTCCCTAAACAAATATATACTAGTTCAGTGATAATGAACGCCATACTAATTTCCAAATTGTACACAAGAAACTAAAATTAAAATAATACAAGACTAACAAGGGCTAGAGGCTCCTGACTTGGGACAGGCGCAAAAATGCGGCGGGGTTAAACATGTTTGTGAGATCTCAACCCTCCCCCTATACCTCTAGCCAATGTAGAAAAGTAAACGCATAACAATACGCACATTAAAATTCAGTTCAAGAGAAGTCCGAGTCTGATGTCAGAAGATGTAACAAAAGAAAATAAACAACATGACAATAATACATAAATAACAACAGACTACTAGCAGTTAACCAGCTCCAGACTTCAATTAAACTGACTGAAAGATTATGATTTCATCATATGAACATCAGGCACAATCCTTCCCGTTAGGGGTTTAGTATCATACCATCATAACATACATGAGAAGAACATAACCCGTGTCATGCCAACAACTGGTTTTTGAATAAATGTGTTTGTTCCGATGCAAAGACCCTATAAGTGAATCAATATTAACGCCAAAATGTGCAATCTTTAATGACCTGACAACAGTATCGTAACTATATCCCTTCTTAATAAGTCTATTCAAAGGTTTTGTTAGTTTTTGAGGTGAATACTGACACCTTTGTGCTTTATAAAGAATATTTCCATAAAAAATTGAATGTGAAATACCTGAACGTATAAGAAGTCTGCATGTTGAGCTATATTTACGAAGGATGTCCTTATACCGATGATAAAATTTAGTAAATGTTTTGACTAGTTTGTGATATCGAAAACCCTGGTGTAATAATTTTTCAGTAATACATAAATTTCTCTCGTTAAAATCTAAAACATTGTTACATACACGAGCGAATCGTACAAGTTGAGATATATAAACACCATAAGATGGTGACAAGGGAACGTCACAATCTAAAAATGGATAATTAACGATAGGAAATGAAAAATCATCTCTTTTATCATAAATTTTAGTATTCAGCTATCCGTTAGTGATATAGATATCAAGATCGAGGAAAGGGCAGTGGTCATTGTTAGTATTAGCTTTATTTAAAGTAAGTTCAACAACTTCATGAGATAAACAATATTAAATGCAGACATTTGTTTTTTTAACTGTTATTACAATTTATTTTATTATTTTTAATTTTAATAACTTTAAATAAAAGGTCATCGTTCAAGATAATAGTTACATGTACATTGATCATGTTTATAAATGTATCTATTATAATATTACTATATTTTTATTTGCTTATACAAATACATTTCGCTGATCAAATTGCAATTAGTTAGTATTTGTACGACTTTGCCCCCCGCAGAGCTATAGAAAAACGGTACATTAACGGGTCTTACACGGACTCTTATAAAAGAGGGACGAAAGATACCAAAGGGACAATCAAACTCATAAATCTAAAACAAACTGACAAAGCCATGGCTAAAAATGAAAAAGACAAACAGAAAAACAAGAGTACACATGACACAACATAGAAAACTAAAGAATAAACAACACGAACCCCACCAAAAACTAGGGGTGATATCAGGTGCTCCGGAAGGGTAAGCAGATCCTGCTCCACATGTGGCACCCGTAGTGTTGCTTATGTGATTACAAATCCGGTAAATAGTCTAATTCGGTAGGTCACATTCATGAAAGGGAAGGGGATTGTAGTTACGACGTAAGGAACATATCCGATATCATTTGTGAAACAGTTATTCCATAACGGTCAACCAACTCGTGAAGGCGTCCGTAAAATTTACGAAGGGATGATTTCAACTTCACCATTTGGAACTCTTGGTTTAATAGCTTCCTTGTAAGCAGCAACTCTCTATCAAGAAAATCATGATAGGAAATGCAAGCACGGGAATATCGTATCAATTGGGAGATATATACCCCGTATGCAGGTGCTGCTGAAATGTTGCTACTTAGAAATGGAAAGTTCACAATTGGAAAGCTGAAATCATCTCTTTTGTCGTAAAGTTTTGTTTTCAACCGACCCTCATTGTCAATTTCTAGATGTAAGTCAAGATATGAAGCCGACTTAACTGTATCTGCGGTATCCTTTATCTCTAGTTCGATGGGATAGATGCGTTCCACATAGTCACCAAATTTTGAATTGTTTAGTGAAAGAACATCATCTATATAGCGGAAAGTAGAGTTAAAGGATATCGCTAACTTCTTATCGTTCTTCCTAAGAAGTTCCTGCATGAAGTCAGCCTCATAATAATAAAGAAACAAGTCGGCAAGTAGAGGGGCACAGTTTGTTCCCATTGGAATGCCGACAGTCTGTTGAAAAACACGTCCTCCGAAAGTAACAAATATGTTGTCAATCAAGAAATCAAGCATCTTGATAATATCAGTTTCAGAGAATTTTTTGTTTGAATCAGAGTGATTCTTTACAAAGTAGGAATTTATCCCTCCCTAAGACAAGATACTTGTATCTACGTTGGCCATTCTTTTTTATGAAGCAAAGTAATACCAACTCTTTCAATTTGTCTTTTAGTTTATAATGATTTTCGTTCATTGTTTTGTGCATAAATGACTTAAAATCAGGCCGTTAGTTTTTCTCGTTCAAATTGGTTTTTCATATGTCATTTTATGACCTTTTATAGCTTATTATGCGGTATGGGTTTTGCTAGTTGTTGAAGGCCGTTCGGTGACATAGAGTTGTTCACTTATAAGTAAGTAAGTAAGTAAGTAGATTATTTATTATAGTGACGGTAGTGTGTCAATTAACATAGTTTAACATAAAATAGAAAGTCTCAATAATCAATGTATCTAATCAGAAAATATAATAATTATAATAGGATATATGTCTGTCATGATGTCTCTGTTTGAGAGTTGTTTCATTTACAATTATACAACTGTGACATCTTTTTATTTTTATATTTTTAAATAAGCATTTACATAAAAATGGTTAAAAACAAATTTCGTATGAAGAAGAAGATATTTTTTTTCCAATTATGGGCCTCAAAAGGCATAAACATTACAACATCAATAACTTTCATATTACAATACAAACAATGAGATAAAAAAAATGAAATATATGTGGTAACGGACAAGTTCAGCCACTAATTTTAAACGCCCTCGAATCATGGACATAATATACAACTAACATAATAAAGCAATAACTATTAAATTCCGGATTGAAATGTCATGAAATATTAATATAAGTTCCTTTATACTATAAGTTCCAAATAAAAAAAATAAAAACCATTATGAAATATTATATTCAATTATTTATGAATTGGTTACTAACGAAATAAATGGTAAAGACTATTTCTTTTAACAATGATCAGATATTATGGCATTGTGTATACCAAAGTTTCAAGGAACTTTTGTTAGGTGGAACAAATATACATTGACAGAATAGTCATATTTCGTAAATAAATTAACAAACGAAGTCTTCATATATATTTTTTTTTTTTCGATAAGTATCTTAAGGATCTTACGTTTTTTTCAAAGATTTATTTTCCAAATAAAACCCTCCATGGGTTATCAATCAAGCACAAAATTGTAATTATGAAAAGCTTATTTAAACTCAAAAGTCGTTAACAATAATGTAAATTGTTTACACGTATTTATCACGGAAATAATTATGACACTTATACTGCACCATACCAACGGGCGATGTTTATGACTAATATCTATAAACAATCAACAAATTAAAATAACCCTTACAATATTAATTGTCCCCCTGGACTGTATGGACATGTCTGTTTGGCATCTCTTAAAAAATGATATTTAAGATGTCATTCAGGAGTGGTTGGTTGCTCTATTATGAACAGTGTATGGTAAACTTATTTAACAGACCTAATGGAACATAAAAGAAGGGTAACAAAGCCGCAACCTAAAAGAAAACGTGTTCAAAGTAAAACTGATTGTGGTGCGTCTGATTCCTCCGCCATTTTTAATATGTCACAAACAATAACAAACTCATCTGGTGGTAATGTGATGCCAACGGTCAATTTTGCATCATCACAGGATGCAAATCCATTTAGTATTATGTCTCAGCATTATCCTTCACAGCATGCATCGCATACCGGAATGACCGGAATGAATTTGTACCCCCCTCCTCCTACATCGTTTAGCAGTACACCCCCATGGATGTCCGACCTGATGAATAAAATTGACAATCTTAATTTGAGAATGAATTCCGTTGATGAAATAAAGTCATCAGTTATAAGCATTGACTCTAAGTTAACGAAAATGGGAGCAGTTGTTGATGGTCTTGTGAAACTAGTTGAGGTCGTTGAAAATAGTCAGCAGTTTATATCTGCAGGGTTCGAACAAAATAAATCTGACATGGCTGTCATTGCCGATGATATAACTTCATTGCGTGTTGTTAACAGGAGTATGGTTGATCAGCTTGAACAACTACAATGTGAAAACTTGAGGGACAATTTGATGTTTTTTGGTATCGAGGAGAAGGAGGGCGAAGACTGTATTGATAGCATTAGAAACATATGTGCTTTATCTCTGGAAATTCGAGAACCAATCGAAATAGCATCTGCCTTTAGGATGGGAAAGAAATTCGTGAGCAAGTCGACTCGGAATGTGCGTAAGCCGCGCCCCATAATTGTCAAATTTATAAAACGTCAACAAAGGGACACTGTACGTCAAAACTCTCGCAAATTAAAAGAGTCAACCATTTCAATTTCTGAACAATTTCCGAAAGCTATACATGAAAAACGCAAACTATTATTTCCTGTGTATAAAAAAGCAAAGGAGGCAGGTAAACGAGTTTCGTTTAATAAAGATAAACTTTTTATTGATGGTGAGCAGACTGTTGTTAAATCTAACGAGCTAGTCAAAATTGCACGTCGTGATCAGTCAGGTGATAGAATGTCGGATACAGCGTCGGGTCCAGGGTTTTCAGTGGCCGAAAAAACACCGAGCGTCTCAAGTATAAAACCTAGTAAATCTTCAGTGAGTAATGGCTCGTCTAGTGGATCTCGCTTTGAAGTGTTAGCAGATATGCACACAGGTACAGACTAGGACACATCGAGAAGCATCTCCTTTATTAACTTTTTGTATTGGAACATTAATGGTGGTTTACATGATAAACTTAATGAGCCAAATTTTTTATCTTACATTAAAACATATGATATTGTTATTTTGTCTGAGTGTTGGATTGATAAGTCATTTGATGATATTGTAGATGGTTATATTTGTAAGCCAGTCCCATTACTAAAAAGTAAATATAAACAAGGTGGTGGACTATATTTGTTAATAAAAAAATGTTTTGCAAAGTATGTTGAAGTAGTTGATATTCAGAATGATACAATTATATGGCTCAAGGTTTCAAAGAATATATCAACTTGTGGGTTTGATTATTTTATTGGATGTGTGTATTTGCCTCCTGCCTATTCAAATTATTATAAGATGTATAATTGTGATTTATTCTATGATTTGTTAAATTCTGTTGAAAAATATTCATCAGAAACGTCAAGAGTATTTTTACTAGGTGATATGAATGCAAGAACTGCTATAGTTAATGATTTTATAATAAATGACAATGTATGTGGCCCAATTTTTGATAGTTTCAACCATATTTTTGGGTATTTAAGTGACACAAATCTACCAGTAAGAAGAAATCCAGATCAAAGTACTAATGAGTTTGGATTAAAATTGTTAAATCTGTGTAGAAGCACTGGTCTACGTATTTTGAACGGTCGGCATAAGGATGGCTTAGCTAATGACTATACATTTTGTGGTTCCCGGGGAATGAGTGTTGTAGACTACTTATTGGCTCCATATGACTTTTTACACATTATAGACCAGTTTATTGTTTGTAACTTCACTTCTTTTAGTGACCATGCGCCTTTACATGTTCGCTTGCGGTGCATATTGAACGATTCACAAGAGCCTAAGCGTAACAGTGGTACGTCAAACAACTCATATGATAGTTACCGATGGGAGGAAGTGCTAAAAGATCAGTGTTATGAGTCTTTAACTTTAAACAGTGGTTCACTTAGCCAGATAGTATTTTCTGATATTGAAAAATCCCAAGATGGTATTGACAATTATGTTGAATCGTTTACTTCTAATTTGATGAACATTATTTCACCATTCTTTTGTAATTCACATAGTTCAAATAATATTTGTGACCGTACCCGTAGTAAGACGACCCGATATAAAGATGACAAACCATGGTTTAACTACGAGTGCAAAATACTTCGATCTATCTATACTAGTTCTTTGTATACATTTAATAGAGACAAAAATGTTGAAAATCATCAAATATTAATTATGTCTAAAAGACAATACAAGCGTTTAGAAAATAAACTAAAACGAAAATATAAGCGTCAAGAGGGTGATATGATAGCTACATTGCGTAAAAGCGACCCAAAGAAATATTATAAACTTTTTCAAAAGAAGAGAGCCAAAAATTCTGATGTGTCACTTTCTGAATTCTTCGAACATTTTAGAAATTTGGTCACAAATGATGGTATTAATGTGACAGTCGAAACTCCAGAGACCGTTTTCGACACAACATATGATGAACTTGATCAAATTATTACACAAGATGAAATTTTGAAGTGTATTTCAAACCTAAAACGTGGCAAAAGTCATGGTATTGATGGTACATTTAACGAGTTATTCATTGAATTTAAGGATATTCTGCTACCGTTCCTAGAGGAAATATTCAACAAGATATTAGCATCAGGACATTTTCCGAAATCTTGGGCACTCGCAGTGTTAATTCCTGTTTTTAAAAAAGGCGACTCGTCCGATCCATCGAACTATCGTGGAATCAGTTTAGTCAGTAATTTAGCGAAACTATTTACATCTATTATAAATTCAAGACTAATTAAATGGTCTGAGAATAATGATATTATTACAGATGCGCAATTTGGATTTCGCCCGGGTAGCAGCACTGTTGATGCAATTTATTCTTTGTTGACACTCGTTCAGAAAGCACTTTTCAAGAAAAAACGTTTATATTGCTGTTTCGTTGACTACAAACAGGCATTTGACTCTGTAACCAGACTTAACTTATGGTTGAAACTATCAAGAGTTGGTATAACAGGCAAATTACTTTCTGTTTTAAAATCAATGTATTCTACAGTAAAAGTATGTGTGAAAGTTGATGGTTTTTATTCTGAGCAGTTTACAAGTTCAGTTGGTCTTATGCAAGGGGAAGTTCTTTCTCCTATACTTTTTTCGTTATATGTAAATGACTTTGAAATGGAATTTCTACGTAATAGTAATATACCATATGAAGTGCAAGACTTGTCATTATTTTTACTTATGTATGCTGATGATATGATTTTATTTTCTGATTCAGTTATTGGCTTGCAAGATATGTTAGACACATTATTATTATATACTTGTAAATGGGGTTTGACTGTAAACATTGCCAAAACAAAAATTATGGTATTTAGAAACGGAGGTTTTGTAAAAGACGAAGAAATTTGGTATTATGATGGCAATGCTATTGACATAGTGGATGAATTTTGTTACCTTGGTGTACTGTTAAATTTTAACGGTAAATTTGTTAAAGCTCAAAAACATTTAGCTGAGCAAAGTAGAAAAGCTGTTTTTGGTTTGAAGTCGAAGGTTTCGTCATTGTATTTGAATGTTTTTACATATTTGAATTTATTTGATACTTACATTAGCAGTATTTTATGTTATGGTTGTGAAATATGGGGCTTCCATAAAGCTCCAAATATTGAAAAAATACAACTTGATTTTTGCAAAAACATATTAGGTGTCAAACAATGTACAACAAATGTTATGGTTTATTTTGAATTGGGTAGATATCCTTTGATATATTTTAGAATGTACAACATAGTGAAGTACTGGTTCAAATTATTATCCACAAGCAATTGTATTCTTAAAAACTGCTACAGGGAACAACTGTATAATTTCTGTAATATTAGAAGCAGTTGGATTTATCAACTACAACAATTATTATTTAACTTGGGTTTAAATGAGATCTGGTATAACCAAGACAATTTGATTATTGATACAAATTTATTATTATTTGTAAAAACAAGGATATATGATCAAGCAAAACAGACTTTGAATGATCAACTGGACGTTTCATCTAAGTGTTATTTATATAAATATATTGTCAATAATGTATGTTTACAGAATTATCTAACTAAACATATGAATTTTAGAGTGTATTTAACTCGCCTTAGATTGTCATCTCATAATTTGTTTGTTGAAGTAGGCCGTTATCATGGAGTAAATAGGTTAGATAGAAAATGTACTCTTTGTAATTTGAATATCACTGAAGATGAATTCCATTTTGTTTTACAATGTGAAAGCTATAGAGACTTAAGGAGACAGTTTATTAAACCTTATTATTATAGACGTCCATCGTCGTTCAAATTAGTGCAACTTCTCAGCACTGAAAATGTAAAAGATATGCGTAATTTGTGTAAATTCTTGTTTAATGCACATAATCATAGGACCAAACTGTTATTGATCAATACTTGATATTTATTTGCTTCTCTGATGTATTATGTTATGTTGTGTTATAGAAATGTATTTGTATTTATTGCACTGATAAGCATAATGTGCTTAAAGTAATAAAGAATTGAATTGAATATATAATGTATGCATTACAAATTAACAGTAATAAACGGAGAGTTTGAAAACTGTCATGTTTAACAATTAGTGCATTTTCTTCACTTTAATGAATGTGTTATAAGCTAATCCGTTAAGTTGTGTAATGTATTAATGTATGGAAAGCCGTTTAGAAAGGAACAATTAATCTATGTGCTAGGCTATCAAGGTTACGCATTTTGTTATTCTTCTAGTAGCAATACCAACTGATATTTTTCTCACTCAGTGCATTGATGTTATGTAAATCAACACTATTGCATAATTTACATTGAATTTGGTGATAAAACAAAAATGTGGTTTGGACGGGGATTCACATTTTCAATTCTATTTTAGGGCATTTTTTCTCTATTCGTTACACGTTTTGCACACTGTTCTCTTTTCCTTATATTTTAGCACCTCGTTGTTTTCTATTCTTTTTTATCCATTTTTCTCTATTCTCTATTCTTTTTATTCTTTTTTAGAATGTTTACCCACATGTATCTTAGTTCTGGTTTTGAGTAACTTTTGATTATACATTTGTGTACACTGTGTGTAACGTCAGTAAATACAGCTTGATTCAGTTGCTTTCGCTTGATGGGGACTTACAATTATGTATTCATTGTTCTATTCGTTGTACGTTTTATCCCTAATTTTTCTCTATTTCTATATATAAGCACCTCATTGTTTTTTATTCTTTATATTTTTTTTTTCATTTTTCTCTTTTCTTTATTCATTTATCCATTTTTCTTTATTTTCTATTCTTTATTTTTTATCAGTTTTTCTCTATTTTTAATCAGATTTTCTCTATACTTTATTCTTTTTCTCTATTTTTCTCTCACTATTCATTTAAATTCTTGTTCTCTGTTCTCTTAGTTCTAGGTTTGAGTAACTACATGTATTCATTATACGTTTTTGTACCCGGCGTGTAACATCAGTAAATACAGCTTGATTCAGCTGCTTCGCCTTAGATTATTGTTAACTATAAGACATGAAACATGTACATGAACATCGTGCGAAGTAGTGGACGTCTTTTTTTAAATTTACACAGAAAGCTGACCTCAAACAAGACTCCTTATCAAAAACTATGTCGATTTTAGTTTTCCTATCACCAACTTTCCGTTTCTTAGTTATTAATCGGTCTCTAAAAACACCGCAAAGGACCTCCTTTGTGCACAAAGGAGCACTAAGGACCCCAAAGAAGTTTGATAAGAGCAAAAAGGACCTGAAATTCGCTTTAAAGCATAAAATTATTATAATTCCTGAAGAAAAATGTAAAAAAAAAAATTAATTTCAATAAAAACTGCGATTTTTATAATGTACGATTTGGTGTTTTCACCGGTATCGGTTTGCAACCGACATCATATCCGGGCTATGCGATAGCTCATGTATGTGAAATTTTTAAACCAGTTATAATATTATATAAACAGAGAGTATATGTCTCTGATTTTAATGATTAAAACGTCAATTAGTATGCTTAATTTTTTTTGTTGTAATAAAGAGACTTTACCAAAATTACGAAAATAATGTAAGTATTAGCGAGCACAAAGTAGTTTGATAAGAGCACAAAGGAACTGAAATTATTTATGAAATAGGGGAAGTGATTTCCAATGAAAAAATATAGATTTTTTCACAAATAAAAACCCGTCTCGAGTTAAATTGGTATTAAAGTTGAAGATTTACGAACCGTGTTCTGTAATTGGTATATACGCTGCACTGCAAATCAAAATTTTTATGGTTAATGACCACTGAAGATCAACATATACTGAAAAAGTTATGCATTTTTCTTATCCAGAGTTTTCAATTGAGATCCACAAATTCTGTTAATGGCTAAATCTCTTTTAGTTTATCTATATATATATATTTTAAATTCAAAAATTGAATTTAAGTGCACATTTCTCTATGTGTATGCATATTTCTTCTATTAATATGTAAATGCTTATAAACAAACTGCAGTAAATCTCTAAGGTACTTATCATATTCCTGCAATTGTCAAAAAATATAATTATATACATAAATATCTAGTAATTGGTTGCTGTGTGTACATGGGAGAAAAATACCCTTATATCTAATCAGTTGGGGCTGCATATCATTTGTATGCAACTCAAAACACCATATCTGTTTAAAGGGGAATAATCCTTACAGAAATTGATTGATTGTCTCCCATATTACTTTCTATTCAATGTGCATGCAATAACTGTTCAGAGTTCTATTGTCATGTATTTCATTTTATTATTTCATTGTTATAACAAATCATTGTAATCATTGTATGAAATTTAAAACCCGCAAGGGTCCATAATTGGATTAATAAAGTATTCTTATTCTTATTCTTATTCTTATTCTTATACGGATGTATTGAAAAATATTGAGAAAACACAAAGATATGATATAAATACAGACTGGACATGAAATCAAAAATAGATAAATAAAGCAGATATTTATTAAATATGTTTTTATTACAAAGTTGCTTCATAAATAAAACTTCAAGAACAATACATTTTTTTTCAAAAGAAGTGTTTTCGTGTTCAAAGAAAACTAACCTCAAAACTGAATTGTGATTTTTTTGTCCTATGACTTTTTTCTGTTACTTTCTGTCCGTAAGTGTTTTGTACAGAATAAAATTTGATAAAACAGAGTGTGTATTGCAATTTCTGAAAAAAATACGAATTGAAAAAATCAACCCAATTTTCCTACCTTCAGAAAAAAATCACATACTGTCCCCTGTGTGGCTTAGAAACGTTTTCTTTGAAGTAATTTGAGACTCACCAAGTAAGAACATTTCGGTACATACTTTGTTTTTGTGTAGAATAAATTGTTAAAAAACAAAGTGTGTATTGAAATTAATTTCATGAAAAACGAATTGACAAATCCAAATTAATTACCTACCTTTAGAATAATGGTCATCCCGTTTTCTTTGTGCCTTTAGATAAGTTTTCGTCATAGCAATAAATATTACCATACATAAAAAAACAAAACAAGCTGATGATGAAATATGAGACCAGCTGAGAGAAAAAAAACAGCAAAGCATCGGTATCCTTACATGATTTTCGTAGTTTTGGTAAAGTCTCTTGTCTAAAAAAAAATTATAACTACAAAATAATTGAGGTTTTTATCAGTTATATCATATTATAACTATTTAAAAATTCACATACACGAGCTGTCACATAGCCCGGATATAAATTCGGTTCCAAACCGTTACCGGTGACAACACCATATCGTACATTATAAAAATCGCAATTTTTATTGAAATTAATTTTTTTTTTCACATTTTTCTTCAGGAATTATAATAATTTTATGCTTTAAAGCGAATTTCAGGTCCTTTGTGCTCTTATCAAACTTCTTTGGGGTCCTTAGTGCTCCTTTGTGCTCCTTTGTGCACAAAGGAGGTCCTTTGCGGTGTTTTTAGAGACCCGTTACTAATCACATCAGTTTACTAAGACTTGCTACAAGTTATAGATCAATCCTGACACCCCTCTGTGTGTTCTACGACAAGAAAAACATTAAAATATGCATTATCTGACTTATATACCGTCAAAAAAATATTCATTTCATAAAGATTTGTAAAATTTAGTATCCTATTTTACCGACAACACTAAAGTGGGATATTCCTTTCTAATGCGTTCAGGTTTTAATACGCCCTGCGGCTCATGTAGAATGTGAAATAAAACTCACTAATAATTTAGATATAAACCTTTTAAAAATTATTGTCCATACACAATAAAAAATATTACTGTAACTGCATGAAGTAAGACACAAATGTATTGTTACCATCCGATAACGGTGTATGACAAATACAAGACACATTGTAAGTAATTTTTTGTACCACTTAGCTTATGGAAAAGGGTGTATGTTTTTTTTCTATTTGTTATGTTATTTCTATAGCGGAAAAGGGGTTATTTTTTTAACAATTTTACTTGAATCTAATGAAAAATCAGAAAGATTGTCTTTTGAATAGCATTATATTTTATTAAAAGATAATCAGGATATAACTATATACCCTGCGCACCCGACCCCTTCGTGAGTTACGTTTATGTTATTCAATAGAATATAAGATTATCTTATTAGTTGATCATTGGATAGAGTAAAAGGTATACATACATTTAAAAAAGTTAAGAACTAGGCACGAAGACTAATATAAACACATGTAGTTCACAGTATGTTTCCATCCAGTGCTGTCTCAAAGCTGAAATCTCTTTCTTTCTTTTTATAATGGCCTTTTGCTCTGCTTTTTATGCATTTTTTAAATATATATCTGCCATTAAATGCTAGTGCTTATTTTTATTTATTTATTGTTTGTATGCTTTTAGTTTGTTATATTTTATGATCGTCAAGTGATTTGTTGATTCCCCCGCTTCAATGCACATAGAGGCGCTTGCCACATGAGCTTTGACTCTGGAGGCTCACAAATCAAATAGAAGTTTGCTTTCATTATATTGCATGTTTTATTTGGTAGTATTTGCATGATGCTGCATTATTTTTATTGTGATAGTCGGTTAAAGAGCTCACCAGAGCTCATGTTTTCTCTGTTATAATGTATATATATGCCGACTCTAAATAAAATTTACTTACTTACTTACTTACTTAGTATGATTTCCTATTCAGTGTGTATCGTTCTGAACATGCATGAAATATTTGCCACTGGACGTTAAGCAAGCAAATAAAAATCAATCAACCTATTCAGATTGACTCAATAAGATTTTCAAAATCTTACACACGAATATGTTAAATCTGGATTTATTTTATGAATTAAAGTCTACATTCAAATTCATCTGACATATATGATGATGTTTCTTTATTGTAGCGATAAATTAACAAAACTTCACGTTATTTGTTTCTAAAATTAAAATGCGGGACTACAATGACGGTTTCTTTTACACCCATCATCGATTGAACTTTAAAAAATAAATTTCCAAATCGGAAACGAAAAACTATTAGACGAATAAAGTTTTGAAGTAAATCATAGATTGCATGTTTATGAAGGAAAATAATGACCTCACACAAACTATAAATAACTGACAAATCAAGTACTGGGAATCGCAATTAAGGGGGCATATTTTTCGTTTCACTAACTTTATTTTACAGATAAACAAAATATACATATTATGAAACATGCATGGATTAGTGTTTATCTATGTTTCTTCAATCTTCAAAATTGAAAGAACATCCCGTATTCCAATTTGACATTATTGAGGAACGGAACGACCTTTTTTCTTTTTTTTCTTTTTTAAATCGGGACTACGAAATTGCGTGTCATTATATTCGGGATTTTGGGATGGGACACCCAAAACCCCTAACCCTTAAATTAATCGATTCTGGAACTGAAAATATTTTACCACGGACTACTTCCAGAAATAATTTGAAATCACGGACCTACATGTAAACGGCGAAAATTCCAGTTTAATTCCTCTGTACCCATATCATTCAAGTAAACTAACTCTATATAGAATCATCTATACATGTATTTTATTTCATTCTATTCATAGTTTGTTTACTCTTTGTCAGCATAAAAGCGAGTTTGATATTTTGTAACAGCGACTGTATGATGGTGCTTACAGGAAAGCTCAATTCCTTTTTGCAAAAAAAAAATGTTACTACCGATGCTGCTACCAAATTGCTGATTGAGAAGGAATCGGAAAAAGACGTCGATCATTGTGTTGATAATAGTGAGCTTCCGCTACAAACACAGACTGCCCTGACACGACTGAAAACTTCGGAAAGGGCATGTATGAGTGGCAAGAGATTGTGCGGTCTTGCCATGCTCCATCTTCAAGGCAGTAAGAATGTCAGCAGACCAAATATTCTGAAACGATATGAAGAAACCGGCCAGCAAAAAAATAGAAAAACTTTTAAATTAGTGAATCGATGTTTGTTCTATGTTCTGAAGTGACTCAAATTGATATTTGGATGTTTATCTGACATATAAATGTCAGATAAACATCCAAATAAAGTTATACAAAATTTGGTGTCAGTAAAGGTCTTTAAAAATGAAAAATTTATATAAAAAGTGTCCAAATATAAAACATTGTCAAACTCTCTGGAAATGCCTAGAATGCAGGATTGTGCACCATTCATTCCATACTCTCCCAAAAAAAATTATTTTGCCTCATTGAAATATGATGTCTAGTTACGGCCTTGTGACTTCACTTTACCATATACATTTATTCAAAATTGTGAAATGTGTCAAAGAGACAACAACCCGACCAAAGAGCTTAAAACAGACGAAAGCCACCGATGGGTCTACAATACAACAAGAAATCCCGCACCTTGAGGAGTGCTTCAGCTGGTTAACATGTTTATACACATGTACATAAAAACGAATTTGTCTTCAAAATTCATGACAAACAATTTTCAGAATTTGCCGTTTTAAACACAGAACCGAGAGGAAAGATCACTCAATCTATGACTTTTGTTCGATAAGTGATCGAAAGCTGCTCAATAGACAAGAGCTGATGTGAATTTCCTGAAAAAAATATCTTCAAAAAAAAGTTTCACTGTTGATCAGCTGCATCTTTCGTCTCTTCAAGGGTTCCGTCTAAAATTATCCAATGAAGATAATAATCAGATGTGACTGCTATCTTTTTTTTTTTTTCTTGAATCTTGATATGATATGATTTATTATCATTTGCATTTAACTGATTAAGTAAACACGTACACTCATTTTCGCTTATTATTTGAAGTTAACTTGTCGATTTTTTTTCATATCATAAAAAGTTGTGTTTGATGTTTTAGTTAAAATTAATTGTTATAATCTCCTTTTTCTAATTCCTACTCGATTTGTTTCTTTACCCAACCTGTTGATTATTTTTATTGATCAACGTGTGGTTTGTTTGATCTCAGTTCTCCATTGGTCAAATTTTTATGATTTGGTTTTATAACAACTTAAGGAGTACTCTTTTAGTAGTATGTTGGTTCATTGTACCGTGGAAGTTTTGTAGGCAATATAAAATGCTCTGTTAAATATCAGTACACTTTAATTGCTGAAAAATATATAAGTTGGGGAATGATAGTTCGGGATTGATAATTTTTGTCTATTTATCCCTCTGTATTTCGCATTCAAAACATAATATAATGTTTTTTTTTTTTTTATTTCAGCATAGTTTGATTGACCAGTAAAGAATGTCCGTGTTACAAATAATAATTTCCTTTTTAGTTTGAGAAATCACGGAATGAGACGTATAAACAATTGAAATGTATAAACTTCATGACCGGTGTAACCATACAAGGGTACACGCACTGCTAAGTATTCCAAAATGCCTTAGTACAGCACGAACTTGTCTCTTGTTTAGTTTTAAAAGGTTAAGGATTTTAATATGTACTTTTATAAAGATTTTGTTCCGTAAACACATGTTCATCTTTTTTTTCTCATGGTCATTATTTTCTCTTCTTGGTATGAGTTATAGAACGAACGACTCGCCAACAGTTTACAAAAGGATGGTAAAATAAAAAACTGATTTCAAAATATGCGTATACGTTTTTTAAGAAATTACACGATTTATACTAATTGTATGTTATGCATGAAACGAGAACAACGTAGTACAATGCTTTCCATCTGAGATCTATTGATTGGTTTCAGTATCACTGTGGAGACTAGAGCTGCCAGATTATACATCTACTTTGATAGTGTACATCATCATTTATCACTGTGGAGACTAGAGCTGCCAGATTATACATCTACTTTGATAGTGTACATCATCATTTATCACTGTGGAGACTAGAGCTGCCAGATTATACATCTACTTTGATAGTGTACATCATCATTTATCACTGTGGAGACTAGAGCTGCCAGATTATACATCTACTTTGATAGTGTACATCATCATTTATCACTGTGGAGACTAGAGCTGCCAGATTATACATCTACTTTGATAGTGTGCATCATCATACGTGTCGATGGATACTGTCGATACAATCAAAGATAAAGATTGAGATATTTTATTGGTATCAAATTAGGAATGTTACGATATTTGACAATAGTTAAAAATTAGCGAAACATAAACATACACATACATGTACATATCTAGCAATAGTTGTATACCAATGTATATATACATTTATATATCCCCTCCATTACTAGTATTAGAAAGAATATTATTTACATATATGCAGAATTGTATATTCGCTTATGATTGAAAAAAATTATTTAATACTCAAAAATGAAATTCTAGAATTATACATGTCAAATAAAAATATTCTGAAGGAATGATTGCTTACTCTGGATGACAGTTAAAAGATCAATTTGGGAAAACAAACTTTGATCAAATGGAAGCTTTGCATAACTTTTGCTGTAAGGTTTATACTTAATTAAATTCGACAATCTTAACACCAAGTTTATTAATGTATTTATATGTTGAAGACATCACCATACAAAACAGTGACAAGCTCACTGAACTTGGCAACTCAGTACTGCATTCATCAAAAATGAGCGTAGGTTATTTTTATTTTTATTTAAAACACCTAGTAAGTCGTTTACACAAAATAGCGAAATTACTTAATAATGAATGCATAAAAGCAATATAATTTATACAAAACAACATCAAACTTGAACACATTATACATAGTACTAAACATGCTAATAGAAGTGAATGAAATATTACTTGAATGATATTCAAAAATTGATGACCGTCAGAGGATTTATCAATATCCTCGTTCAACATGAAGTTACATTATCATTAAGTACTTTAGATAGTTTTATGTCTGCTATTTTTTTTTTATCATGAATGAGTTTTAAGATGTTTGGAAAGGTAATTACATAAATGGGGAAAATGTCTACTTATATGGACAAGTAAATATAGTTTGTGTATTTATTTTGAAGAAGACATGCGATATCTTAAACAACTTGAATTATATAATTTATAACAAAAAAATATACTGATAGTAATACAAAATTCAAAAATTAAATTCTCTTTGATAAAATATACATCCAAAAATACAGATTTTGAAATCATGTAGGTGGACAACAAAATTATAAATAAAAACAACATTATAAATCTCCCATTATGAATGTCTATAAACAAGGTAGAACATGAAGTAGGCTTATTTATTTAATTTAAGATTAGTTCTAGTTGCGGGTTATTATGGGAATTAAAAACTCAAAGTTTAGACGACAATTTGTCACCGCATTAGATCCCTCCTAAACGGAAGTATATGGTAAACTTTATATTCTAAGCAAAGTCATTGATTCAGTAGAAAGTGATAGGCAAGACTATTAAAACATTGAATCAGTAACTTGGCATACATAAACTGCTACTTAAGAGTTATGTTTTCAACGGTTAAAAAAGACTTACATAATATCAAGGCCGAAAATTTATCATATTTGATACACAAAATACTGCAAATAATACATGATTGAAACAAAGAAAGCATTAAGAGTGAACTCATCATCATAAAAGTTTTGATAGTGATAAGGATGATATGGCGTTTTGATTCATACCAAAAATCTCTTCATTCACTTTGAAAATTGTAGATACACAGAGCTATTGTTGTTTTTCTTCATATCAAATTATAGCAATTAAGACTTATAGGTATACCTTAGCAATTATAAAGGTTCCTTGTTTAAGATATTTCAATTAAGATTCCCTTTATAATGTTAAAACAAAATATATTCTCTTTATACTCAATGTGTCACGTGTGTTCTTAAAAATAATATTAAATAGATAGAACAGAACTTAATGTGTGCTAACCATGTAATGGTCAAGCTAAACTAAAAACAATATTTAAATTTCAGTGTTTTCACAAGCGCTTTTGTTAATTGTTTATTTCACATATTCTAAAAAATCAAACGAAAGATGTACTAGTATTAAAAAAACACTACAATCACTTTGCATTCACTTCAGTTTTTTTACTACATTTAGAATAGTATTCCTCTTAAAGAACACTTGTTATCCTTTAATATAGATTATATATGAGATTATAAATTTGATGTTACAAATAAATCTAAAGGAACTTTTGAACTTGTCAAATGAACTTTAAACCAGCTATAACATATTCATCATGTGAATAGCAGCATCACATTTAACAGTTTTTTTTTTTTATCAATTCACAATATTAGAAACACATTTAGAATGTCATTACATATATTACATATATATACTTTCGGTACCTATGACTCTGGAAGATACCAAGAGGACTTTTAAGACTCAAATAAAACAGTTAAACATGGAAAGAAATCTCCAAACAACACAACGTTATATGATGAGTATTATGAATATATGATATACCATAAAACATCGATTTGTTAATTCAAAAATAGGACAATGTAGGAGGAATTTGTGGGTCATCAATTAAAATGAATCAAAAACCGAACATATATTAATAGCATCAAATTTTAAACACAAAATCTACAACAACTTAAACAAATTAGTTAGTGCTAAACATTATTTATCAACAATTTATTAATAATGCAGATCGTTGTGAAAAAATACTAGTTACATATATTTTTAAATTATTCTTTCAAAACATTTTCTTGTCAAAATGTATCGTTGAAAAGGTTCCTGTGCTGATCAATGTAAACACAGTTGTCAAATATAAACAAGACATCTTTAACATGTTAAAAATGTCAGAAGTTAGCAGTCGAAAGTTTTATTCTTCTTAATTTTATTTCATTTTTTCATATATTTATCAGAATATATAGAGATATTTGTCAGCTATCTTATGTAAGTAGCTCTCGGCAAAGAATTTTCTTACTGTATTTTATTTACTGTGGATTCCTTATTAATCATGTGATATCATTTTTAAGTGAGTATCCTCATTTATTTACTAGCCTGCTTACCGGGTAATTAGCAAGAGTGTCTTGTTAACAGTTACATCACTTATTTTTGAGGGGGTTTATCCAAACTGTCAGCTTAGCTATCCTCGCATTTTTTTGTCTATATGTAACTGTAATATCTCCTCATGTCCTGCACTACCAACATAAGTCAAAGGTGTCAGCCCGTTCCATCAACCTGGTCGACTTCAAATATCATCAACTCCTTTGTCTATAGGTAACTGTACTTTCACCTCATGTCTTTCCCCACACACTGCTGTCAGAGATATCTGCTCTTTATCATCCATATGATTAATATTACTTTCCTTGTCTATCAGTAACTGCATTATCTTCTCATTTCCTTTATTACAAGCAGTTGTCAGAGGTGTCTCTCCCATTTCATCAACCTGGTTAACATCAATTCCTTTGTGTATAAGTAACTGTACTATCTTCTCATTTCCTTCTCTACAGGCAGCTGTCAGAGGTGTATATAGACTACTACCAACCTGGTTTACAGCAATTCCTTTGTCTATAAGTAACTGAACTTTTCTCATTTCCTTCTCTACAGGCTGCAGTCAGAGGTGTATATTCCATATGATCAACCTGGTTCACATCACAACCTTTGTCTATAAGTAACTGTACTATTTTCTCATGTCCTTCACTACAAGCCGCTGTCAAAGGTGTATACTGTGGATTCATTTATTTTCGTGGATACCAATTTTCGTGGATTGAGGAAAACTTATATGTTCGTGGATATTTAATTTCGTGGTTTTGGAGAAATCTGCATACAAGCCTATAGAAAATTTGGTATTCGTTGAACATTTAATTTCGTGGTTCGTCTGTTCCCACGAAATCCACGAAAATTGGTATCCAACGAATAATAATGAATCCACAGTATCCCAAACCATCCATCTGGTTAACATCAATGCCTTTGTCTATAAGTAACTGTACTGTCTTCTCAGTTCTCTACAGGCAGCAGTCAGAGGTGTATATCCACTACTACCAAACTGTTTAACATCACTTCCGTTGTCTATAAGTAACTGTACTATATTCTCATTTTTTCCACTACAGGCAGCAGTCAGAGGTGTACATCCTATATAACCAACCTGGTTTACATCACATCCTTTTTCTATATATGGTCCGAGACCACCATTGTCGTCCCTTGATTTTCGTTGTTCACAAATATAGTCCCTAGTGTTGACAGTGGGTTACTTGCCATTAATTTTTATACCTCTTCCAAATTTATTTCTCCATGTGCAATGCCTCAAATTGTAAGTAGGGGGATGAAATTACACTGTAAAAAAATTTGGGTCCAGAATTTTAAAGGAAAGTAGTGATTTGGTCCAGCTGAAAAAGGTTGAAAATGAGCACTTCGGAAGCTGTCAAAAGATTTCAAGACGCCCTAAACATAAAATTGTCCATATTTTGAGTTAGAGGCGATGAAGTTTTCTATAAATTTGATATAATTTGTCCAAAAAGTAGTACAACACACTGTAAAAGTTTCTTTGAGAAAGCGCAGGTGGGATTTTTTTTATTTTCATTTATGTTCTAAAAGAAATGCACTACGAATTAATTGTGTTCTCGGACCAGTAACTGTACTATCTTCTCATTTCCACTAATACAGGCAGCACTCAGAGGTGTATATCCCATACGACCAACCTGGTTATCATCACTTCTGTTGTCTATACGTAACTGTACTATCTGTGTATTTTCATAAATACAGACAGCAATCAGAGGTGTATATGCACTAACACCAACCTGGTTAACATCACTTCCGTTGTCTATAAGTAACTGTACTATCTTTGTATTTCCAGTAATACAGGCAGCAGTCAGAGGTGTATATCTCCTACCATCAACCTGGTTAACATCACTTCCTTTTTCTATAAGTAACTGTACAATCTTCGCATCTCTCCAACTACAGGCAGCAGTCAGAGGTGTACATCTCCTACCATCAACCTGGTTAAAATCACTTCCTTTGTCTATAAGTAACTGTACTATCTTTTCATTACCTCCCTTACAGGCAGCTGTCAGAGATGTATATCCCATACCATCAACCTGGTTAACATCACTTCCTTTGTCTATAAGTAACTGTACTATCTTTTCATTTCTTCCTCCCTTACAGGCAGCTGTCAGAGGTGTATATCTCCTATCATCAACCTGGTTAACATCACTTCCTTTGTCTATAAGTAACTGTACTGTCTTCTTATTTCCTTTTAAACAGCTAGCAGTCAGAGGTGTATTTCCACTACCATCAACCTGGTTAACATAACTTCTTTTGTCTATAAGTAACTGTACTATCTCCTCATTTCTACCAATACAGGAAGCAGTCAGACGTGTATATCCCCTATAATCAACCTTGTTAACATCACTTCCTTTGTCTATAAGTAATTTTACTATCTCCACAGTTCCTCCACGACAGGCAGTAGTCAGAGGTGTATATCCCCTACCATAAGCCTGGTTAACATTGTTTCCTTTGCATATAAGTAACTGTACTATCTCCTCATTTCCTCTACTACAGGCAGCAGTCAGGGGTGTGTTGTCCAAAAAATCAACCTGGTTAACATCACTTCCTTTGTCTATAAGTAACTGTATTATCTTCTCATTTCCCCCCAATACAAGCAGTAGTCAGAGGTGTAAATCCCCAACAAACAACCTGGTTAACATCACATCCTTTGTCTATAAGTAACTGTACTATCTTCTCATTTCCTCCCTTACAGGCAGCAGTCAGAGGTGAATGAATCGAGTCACAACTCTTTCTATCAACACTTTTAGAAATAAAGTATTGAACTATATCATAATATCCTCGTAAGCATGATTTTATAAAAGGTCCTTCATCATCGTCATTATCATCCTCATAATCATCAGAATCACAACAATCATGCTGATATTCATCATCTGAACAATCTTCAAATGCCATTGTTTCAATTGAATCTGCATTTGTAACGTTTAATCGATTAAAAACCGTGTCGTCTATCGACTTTAATGTTTTGAGGAAAGAAGTTCTATAAACTTCATACTTCATTTGTGTATTATAGAAACATTGATTCATCTTTCCAAGTTGTATCTCATTCTTTATTCTCTCATAATATTCTTTTTCATGCTTCTTTGATATCATTATAGTAAATTTGCCATGTTGTTCATTAATAGATTCTAGCTGTGTTCGTTGATTGAAAACTCGAATGTCTGAATAACGTAATATACATCTGATCATTGGATCCTTGTAATCAAAATAGCAGCACATAAAATCAAACATTTGGTCATGTATCACCCTATATTCGTTTCCTATCTTCATTACGTAAGTTCCGACTATGCTGTCCAAAACTGTTTTCATTTTGATTATAGGTGTACCTCGATTGATTCCGCAGGTTTCAAATATGTTTTCCCAGACCGGTTTGTTTTTCGTATTATTTTCATTATACATATCAAATAACGATTCCTTCATGATGCCATTATAAATAACACATAAAAATAGTGAGCAATATTTGTATGGATCAAATACTCTTAACTTGTCTTAATCAGACATGGGGCGAATGTATTATTAATTTAAGTTTATATTTTTGATTGAAATTAATAAAACAAAAAGTTATTTATAGAGTGAAATTAAAAAAAAATTATTAAACTTCAACTCTGAAATTCGTTTACCTTGACACCCTTAAGGATGTTAAAATGTAATAGTTGTATTGAATAAGCATTTTAATTGATACTCACATTTAAGATATCTACAAAGAATAGCTATTGAATATGTTAGAATCTATTGTGACATTCTTTTTCACTTGATAATTATAATTACAAATGTAATGTGAAATGCAATGTATTACATTGCAAAAGTAAATGTTATTTGATGCATGCTTTTGTCACAAAAATTGTTATACAATGCATTTTATTTCAATGTCACTCACCCCATGTCTGATTTTGGTACATTAAAAGTAATCACAAAATCATGTTAGAAGGCAGAAAAATATTTATCACACATTCAAGAGTTCAATGTACGACAAACTGAACACATAGCATTGATACGGAAATATTGCAACACAACTCATATGATCGACAGGAGACGAATAATTAAGGAACGACTGTAATATTTTTTCTGTCTATGGAGAAATAACAAACAAACAAAAATCAGAAAATTAACGCGCGTAGAGGGTTATTTAACAATGTGACCACATTTTTTATGTTATTTCGAATAGACTGACAAAATATTACAGGTATCTTTTATAATTTAGTTCTAAATTCCATTTTAAATCGGTATAAATCATGGAAAAACGTTGATGACGGCATGGTCACATGACACAATTGTGTTGATATGATAAACAAAACGACGTCAGCCAATAAGAAGACACGTAACATCATAAATATGATAAATCTGTTGTCAAACGGTATAGATTCTTAAAACAAGATGGTTGGCATGATACCGATTACCTTGTTATTTTAGTTACTACTTTTTTAGTGTGCATTTTTACAAAATCAAACCAGATCGTATTTGATAAAACGGAGAGCAGATTCTTTTTGAATAAGTTAATTTTTTCAACAAATGCCTCGACGACATCAACATAGTCAATTTCATCATCATAAATAAAGGCAACAGTAGTATACCACTGTTCGGTAATCATCAAAACTGTTTCTAGTCCATATCTAGGTCGAGTAAATCTGAAATATATATTTAATCTGATTTGAAACTATTGCGAATATTGAGTTATTAGTTATAAGGTTCAAATAAATTATAATATGTTATCATAATACGGCTGTTATTTTGAATATCAAGAAAACATTTCAAAATTTGATATTTTTTTACGATTTGATATAAATAATTTAAATTCAGAAGATGTGATATGATTGCTAATGAGACAATTTTGCACCAGAAAAACTAGAGGTTAGTAGGTATAGGTCACAGAACAATGAGCAAAGCGCATTCCGCAAAGTAACTGTAGAGTAATGACCATAAAAAATCAGGCATCGCATCGTAAACTAAACTTTGTTAGAATTACACATGAACGATCAGTACTCAATCAAATTTGATGAACTATAAGTAGATATAGGAAGATGTGGTGTGAGTGCCAATGAGACAACTCTCCATCCAAATAACAATTTAAAAAGTAAACCATTATAGGTTAAAGTACGGCCTTCAACACGGAGCCTTGGCTCACACCGAACAACAAGCTATAAAGGGCCCCAAAATTACTAGTGTAAAACCATTCAAACGGGAAAACCAACGGTCTAATAAGTGCATAAATTGTATTTCTATAAAAAAATATTTTAACATAGTCAAGATAATAATCAGTATTTGGTAGAAATCATAGTTCAAAAATGAGACATACATATAGCAAAAGTACCGAAAAACAATGAAAATTCAAATCGATAAATCCCTTATACAACGTCAAAATTAAAAGCTCAAACACATGAAATGAACGGAACCCACTGTTATATTCTTGACTAAATTCGGGCATTTCATATGTATACAGTGGTGAGTTTACCTGTTTTTTTTTATATCTACCTAAACATCTAACTTATATGAAAGTCGCGTTTAATTCCACTATCTTGATATGCATAATATATGCGAGTGATATAATAGCCAAATTAACATTTTAAATGCACCTTCCTAACACACGGATAAATTATATATCACTGGAAAGCTAAGAATGTGTACTTTCTAAATATCCCGGTCGTCAAAAGAAATTATGGTGCATTATTTTTTTTAATCGAGGTCAAAGGTCATAGGTGCAATTTCAATTCACGGATACTTCCAGTAGAAAAATCGAGTCAAAACAAATGCACAAAACGAGACAATCTTATAGGAATTCTGTGTTACTGTTGGGAAAATATATTTCTATCGTAATATTAATAAATTTTGGTTGATTTTAACGGTAACGCATGTTACGTAACATGTTCTCTCGGATTCTTTGAAATTCAACCATTAAGTCACACACATGTGTCTGTAGACGCCCTTGCATAATCTTAATCTTAAAATACCTCCATATCATTTGATTGCACGTATTTACAAACATATATTTGATATTTGATATAAATAATCCGTAATAAAATATTGGAAGCAAGAGCGTAATATAAAATATGACGTATTTTTAATTGTTTAGAAAAGTCCCTTGGTGATCTGTACATTAAAATAGAGGAAGGGTATGGTCTCCTGTTAGTTTGAAAGCCTGCCAACCGCTTTAAGATCAGACAACCATAGGGCAGATTTTTTATTATTATTATTGTAATGCAATATGTTGAGTCTGGATCATACCGAAATTTCATTTTCATCACTAAATCAGATATGATAAGTGCACTTTACTAACATTAGTAAAATGAGCAAAGTGCAACTAGTATATTTATATCAACAAATTGACAATTTTGATATAAAACATCACAAGGGAAATATGATCACTTATTGTACGTCAAACTGTGTTTGAATTTACTTTAGTCGGCCACCGTGTATCTTGATAAATATATTTAATTAAAGAACACTTGACAAAGTAGTTTGTACTTTTTTTAAATTTAGCTAGTGATGAAGTTCGGCTACTTTGGCAATAGGTATTACTTTTTTATATCTTGTTTCACTGCTTCAAACGGAGGACAAGGTTATCCTAATATTGAACCTTTTATTTGGCTTTCTTATGTTAAAATCCGGTAAGCGTATAACCTAAATGATCAAAACGTCGGACTAATGGGATGTTGGACCATTCAGGTGTCGAAATATTGCGATATAGGAATATTAAAGTATATAAAAAAGGAGGTGTGGTATTATTACCAATGAGACAACTATCCACTAAAGACCAAACTGACAAACATTAACAATTATAGGTAACCGTACGGCCTTCAACAATGAACAAAGCACATACCGCATAGTCAGCTATAAAAGGCCCCGATAAGACAATGTAAAACAATTCAGACGAGAAAACTAACGGCCTTATTTAAGTAAAAAAATTAACGGAATACAAATATGTAACACATAAACAAACGACAACCACTGAATTACAGGCTCCTGACTTGGGACAGGCACATACATAAATAATGTGGCGGGGTTAAACATGTTAGCGGGATCCCTACCCTCCCCCTGACCTGGGACAGTGGTATAGCAGTACAACATAAGAACGAACTATAAAAATCAGTTGAAAAAGGCTCAACTCATCAGATAGACTAAAATTTCAAGTGGACGTGGCCGGGTACTTATAAACTTATAGATTCATTTTAACTTGTAATCTCATCATTCTTATCGGTCAACATATCCATACAAAGACAACTTCCTTGGGATGGGCATATATCAGTTCAGCTGATCATGAGGTTTTGCTAAAAATGACCACAACATCTACTATATACAGATTAAATTCAAAATTGGGAATGGACATGTGGGATTTGTTAAAGAGACACCAACCCGTTCAAAAAGCCAGGAATGACCGATAACTACCAATGGATCATCAATTCAGCAATAAACTCCTAAACCTGGAGGCGTTCTTCAGCTGCCCCCTCAACAAAAATGTACTAGTTTGAATTGATAGTGAACGTCATACTGAACTTCGAAATATACTCAAGAAACTAAAATAAATAATCTTACAAAACTTAGAAAGGCTCCTAACTTGGACAGACGCAAAATTGCGGCGGGTTAAACATGTTTTTGACAATCTCAACCCTCTCCCTATACCTATACCAATGCGTGAACAGATCAAATCTTTTAGAAAGTTAGATGACATCATACCGGACCGATGTTGCCGTTTAGCCAACCAAAGTCATACGGCGAACTTTTATTGTTTCTGTAGTTAGGTCGACATTGTCTTATTGGATAAAATTTTGACCCCCAGAAGAAAAGTAATGCCATGTAGAATGTATGCTCCATTTTCAAATATTCTAATCTCCTGATCATTCAAACTTGATAATAGTTATCAATGGTGTGTCCATAAATAATTTGTAATATTAAATCTAAATGAAAAAGAGTAAAAATAAATATTTATAGATAAAACTAAAGATACCAAAGGGACAGTCAAACTCATAATTCTAAAACAAACTGACAACGCCATGGCTAAAAATGAAAAAAAGACAAACGGAAAAACAATAGTACGCATGACACAACATAGAAAACTAAAGAATAAACAACACGAACCCCACCAAAAACTTGTGGTAATCTCAGGTGCTCCGGTAGGGTAAGCAGAACCTGCTCCACATGTGGCACCCGTCGTGTTGCTTATGTGTTTACAAATACGGTAACTAGTCATATTCGGTAGGTCACATTCATGAAAGGGAAGGGGATTGTAGTTACGACATAAGGAACATATCCGATATCATTTGTGAAACAGTTATTCCATAACAGTCAACCAACTCGTGATGGCGTCCGTAAAATTTACGAAGGGATGATTTAAACTTCACCATTTGTAACTCTTGGTTTAATAGCTTGTGAGCAGCAACACTCTATCAAGAAATTCATGATAGGAAATGCAAGCACGGGAACATCGTATCAATTGGGAGATGAATATCCCGTATGCAGGTTCTGCTGGAATGTTGCTACTTAGAAATGGAAAGTTCACAATTGGAAAGCTGAAATCATCTGTTTTGTCGTAAAACTTTGTTATCGACGACTCTCATTGTCAATTTCTAGATGCAAGTCAAAATAAATATACATGCACATTCTACTAAAGCCATACATATAAGAATTTGATCAATAAGAATATCGTACGGTTTATTAAATGCCGCAGATGCGCCATCATCCAAAACACAATACAGAAATGTTTTTAAAGCAGGTGGCATTACTTCAATTGAATAATTCTGTCAAATGTTTTTAGGTAATGGATATTCATCTGATTGGATTACAACTTTACCCTATATCTGCTTCCGTAAAATACTAGTTGCTGCATAAAGTTCTTGCAAACAATTTCGCAGTTGCTGCTCAGATCTTTAAATTTGACAGACTGTATTTCACAGTCATTTTAAACGGCTAATTTAACGTTATCACGGTGGGTATGGTTGTCCTGCGAGAGAACGTACTGTGCTGGTGATTTGGTCCTGACGGGTGCTGGTGGGTCCTGATTCTGTGCTGGTGGGTTTGTTTACATTGTATCAGAACGGCAATAAAACTACTGTTTTGTTGCTTAATTTTTCTCTGATGTGTCATAAGTACCATGTAAAGTATATATCAACAATATTATATTGCAAAAGTCGTGCAAGTTCGTTAAACGGAATTGTCCTGACGCTGTGCTGGTGATAAGAAAAACGGTCCTGGTTCTGTGCTCCTATGTCCTGGTTCTGTGCTTTTATATTTTAGTTAAAAGTGGCATATATTCAAGATCATTGATGCTGTACTGTTATTAACTAATAAACTGTTGTTTGCTTTCTTGAAATTGACATTTTTGTGAATCTGTTTACTGTTATTATGAGAGAAAAAATACCCCTATTTTTTTATTTTTTTTTTTTTAACTGTAATCTTATTTATCATGTTTAGTTGCCTGTTAATGGAACCCTTCTTGTCCTCTTTTAAGATAAGAAATATGTTCAAGATTTTCGGAATAACGATCATTTTGCACGATCACCAAAATACGTTGTAATTTATACAATACTTATATAAAGTAGATGATTTGGTATGTTTGTTGTCAATGGACAAATTTCCATTAGAAACCAAAGGAAGTATGTGTTAACAACCATACGTCATCGTACGACCTTCTACAATAACCCATAAAATAAAAATGTAAACGGTTTTGCAAAAAAATGGAGAGCAAAAATATAGAACAAAGGACTTTCTGTGCGTTTGAATCATGTCTTTAGCAGCTTAAAACACATTTGTTTGTGACCAATTGAGTGCTGACTATAAGAATGACAATAGTATTGCGGGTTTGTTTGTTTGGTGTTTTTGGTTGGTCTTTTTTTTTTTTGGGGGGGGGGGGGGATGGAGATAAGTTAGAGCGAGGTTGTAGTGAAAGCTTGGAATAGTTTCCCGTAAGATTTAAAAGTTGTATTGTAAAAGAAAATATGTCTCTGATAGCTTTTAACAATCACTTGCTGTAAGATTTTTCCAACATATTTTTTTTTGTCTAAACGGTTATCAGGACTGGTATTCTTTTTTCGAAAGTTCGATAGAACATTAAAAAAATCTCTATTTTATGAAATGCAGGCTAGAATATGTCAGAATGAAGACGAGATAACATAGAGAACACTAACACAACTAAGATTTCTTAGCTTTTTCATTTCAAAATAAATATTTTTGATAAAGAATTACGGGGGGGGGGGGGGGGGAGTGAACAATGTGTCCTACTTATCTATATTTAAATATTTTTCATGTATAAAAATCAAATGTGCCTTGATTATAATTGAAAATGAGTATATGGAAAAAAATACCCAACTAGAATACACTTCTATTTTGATATTGGTAATATCCCTAAGCTTTTAAGTTTTGTGTGTCAAACACACCATCGCTGTAGTAATGACTTCTTACTAAGATATTTCACTTTATATTGTGACTTCATAGAATTATTATATTAAAATATAGCCTTAATTTATATTTAAAAAAAACTGAATCTAAAGCCAGATATATCAAACATTTTTGTTTCCATCTATCCGTTTTCAGGACTTTAACAATCAACATAAACACGCCTGGAAAGTAAAATGCGTACTCGGCTGTCTGTAATCGACCATTTTTAGACACCCCAGGCTCCTAAAAAAACAAGCCAGGGTGGGGGTTCAAAGATGCAAATTAAGTACTTATATCAATATTTTATCTTTTCGTGTACGGTTTTTGACCCCTCCTGTGGCCTGTCAATTACGAAATGTGCAAACTGCAATAGTATCAAAACAGCACAGACAATGAATAATAGAGATATAATTTTGTACATATATAAAGGGGACACTTCTTGCAAAGCATTATTATTCATAGTTCATTATTGTATTTAGTAGGAAAAGAGAATTTAGTGAAAATAAAATCACTATTTTTGTAGAAAATTCACAGACCTTTGTACAGAGATTTTTGTTATGTTTAGCATGGGATCAACACAAGGGTTCATTACCGAATAAAAAAAATCAAAATGTCTATCTACCTTGCACATTTCAGAAAATTCAGATCAGATAACGAAACTGGGTCCAGCAACATTTATAAGCAATTTAAGATTTTGACCCTCACAGTTTCCATTCACCACAAATATTCTCGTTACAACGAATCATTTTAAATACAAAAATACCAGTTGAAGCCTTTTGTTTATCTATTAATATATGTACATGAAAGGTAGCAGGGTCACCAGGGTGAGGAGTCCATGTCATCTGAAATAAATGCTAAGCATAGATCTAGAAAGCGACAGATAATCATGACATTAAAAAAACTCTCTTCTTTTCGACTTTTTTCGAACAAATTGACACATAAAATGAATTATATAGTATTGTGGAATTTTTAACTTATTTTAGATACTATATATTGTTATCTGATATTGGACGAAAGATGTTGCCCTTTTATGTTATTATGTTAAGATCATTTGAAAACAGGCAAATGCATGCACAAGAGCTAAAATAGGAGTCATAGATCCTGTTGGCAACAATTATCTGCCCAATTTTATTGATTTTGTAACATTTGTTTCAAATATGATCAATTTCTTACCCAAAATCACCAGCACCGTATCAGGACCCACCAGCACAATGACAGGACCCACCAGCACAGTATCAGGACATGAATAAATTGAAAAAATGCTAAATTTTAATAAATTTCAATGTTTTTTTCACAAAATTGTTTTGTCGTGTGGATTGCGGTATAGAGAGCGGACTCTATGAGCATTTTTGTTTTATTTTTTCAGTCCGAGATTTTCTAAAAATGAGCATTTATGTGTTACGCTTACTGAAACAGTTTAGAGGCTCAATTTTTAAATGGTTTATATATGAACCCATAAGAAACGAAATTGAAAAATCTCAAATGTTTTCTTCCATTTTTTATGAGTGAAAACGTCAAAAATCATCATTTTCGTCTTTGTTTACATTTTTTCATTGATCACCAGCACCCGTCAGGACCGAATCACCAGCACAGTACGTTCTCTCGCAGGACAACCATACCCACCGTGGTTATAACGACATATTAAGACAAAAATCATAGATCTACTGTATGCAAACTTGGATGTACCTTGGCTTTGTTGAGGCTGTGTACAAGTAAGTAGGTAAGTAAGTAAATTATTTATTATAGATTATTATAGTGACATGTGTAAATTATGTACAGATTATAAACATATAATATATGATAAAAAGTAATACACATGTAACTATAAATTGACCATATATGGTTTTTGTTGAAGCTGCTAATATGTTGTCTAGTTTTCTCGGCGGCGATCCTCGAGCAGAAATTGAGCGCGGTTAACTGATCAAGTAATTAAAGTTGTTGACTAGAATTTCTTGTGTACAAGCAAGTCAATTTTAATCGTCGAAATGTTAGTAAGTAAAAGCTGTTTTATGTTTTTAGAATTAAATAACTCTTTCATATGCAACTATTCCAGTCATAATTAGGTTCGATAACTCTGTATGTGACTGGTTTAACTATGGTTATGTAAAATGTACTGGTTACCCAAGTAATAATTTAAAAAAATATATATGTAGATATTGCATCTTTGTTTCAACCCATCCGTGGTTTCCTTTCGTTGATATAAAATATTATCATTAAATGATTTCATAAACAATCGTATAATACTAATATATATATTAAGTCTTGTCAAAATTTACATCGTGATTAAGTCACGTTGCCATGTTTGTTTTGTTTGATCACGTTGAGGACTTATTTAATATCTCCACAATCTTGCTTTATCCTTAATTATCATACGAGTTACAATAACGTGTCATATTTAATTGCAATACAAACAGTCAAATCTTATTGAATTATTTGCATGTGTAAACTAAGTGTCGAACATCCTCTACCAGTCTACGTTTGAAATTATTTGGTCGCCATTTTGTTATATGTAACTTCGAAATTTTATCAAAACAAATAGCATGTATCCACTTTCACAGAGGGTAATAGTGTTTAAATCTATGCTGCATTAAGGTAAGACAATTATTGAAAAGACATGCCTCTAACAATTTTACGATTTTCATCGTACAAATCTTCAAAAATATATATGTCCATGTCGCCCCACGCTATCAATGTTCTAAACTGCATGGTCGGTGCATGTAAATCTTTATTTTTAGTGTGAGAGACTGTTTCTAATAAATATATTGAAGAACATGTGAAAAAAGCAATTTCTTAAGTACAAAAAGACACACTTTGATAAATATTTGAAATATTACTTTTTGATTTATAACTAAATGAATACCGGCATGTCGTGTCGTTATGAACCTTCAACAGTGTCCGCCATTTTGAAAATATTGCTGAAGACTGCCAAAATATGAACTTTTCAAACAAATTTCGAAGCAAAAAGTTTTATACCTGAACTGATATGGTTTGCCATTTACTTTAAATAAATATGTTGTCGATCTTTTTAGAGGTTGGAAGGATATAAGTAACAATAAATTAATTGAGAAAATTGATTTTACAAAAAGGTCCCATTGCAATTTTGTCGAGTTTTAACGAAGATGTCAACGGAGGCTGTGTGGCTATGTCACCTCAATTTTCAAACTTATTTCGAAGCACGAAATCATATTTCTGAACTGAAACTTAAAACATATTTAATTGTAAAAATTTATAAACTGTAAAACGCGGGGTTATAAGGAAAAATATACTTTATAACAAAAAAGTTATGACCGTTTTATCTATGTACCCGTTCACTTTCATTGATAATCTATCGGCCATTAATGATATACAACAGAAGTGTAAAAGTCACGTGATGACGGAGATAGTTGGATATGACTTTCTGATTTCAAAGTCTGTAGCAAATATTTAGCGATGCAAGCTCGATGATATAAAAATTAAATAGTAAAATTTTCATGAGTTATTTTGTAAATCAAATCATTGTAGGAGATATATGTAGTAACACTCAATACAGCTTGAGTTTGCTCCTCAGAGGATACCTTATAAAGTTTTGTATCAAGAGGGTATCACCAGCCCAGTAGTGAGCACTTCGTTGTTGACATGAATATCAATTAAATGGTCATTTTTATAAATTTTCTGTTTACAAAACTTTGATTTTTTCGAAAAACTAAGGATTTTCTTACCCCAGGAGTAGATTACCTTAGCTGTATTTGGCACAACTTTTTAGAATTTTGGGTCCTCAATGCTCTTCAACTTTGTATTTTTTGGCTTTTTGAACTATTTTGATCTGAGCATCACTGATGAGTCTTAGGTAGACGAAACGCGCGTCTGGCGTATAAAATTATAATCCTGGTACTTTTGATAACTATTTACACCACTGGGTCGATGCCACTGCTGGTGGACGTTTCGTCCCCGAGGGTATCACCAGCCCAGTAGTCAGCACTTCGGTGTTGACATGAATATCAATTATATGGTCATTTCTATAAATTTTCTGTTTACAAAACTTTATTTTTTTCGAATAACTAAGGATTTTCTTACCCCAGGAGTAGATTACCTTAGCCGTATTTGGCACAACTTTTTGGAATTTTGGGTCCTCAATTCTATTCAACTTTGTATTTATTTGGCTTTTTGAACTATTTTGATCTGAGCGTCATTGATGAGTCCTATGTAGACGAAACGCGCGTCTGGCGTATAAAATTATAATCCTGGTACTTTTGATAACTATTTACATCACTGGGTCGATGCCACTGCTGATGGACGTTTCGTCCCCGAGGGTATCACCAGCCCAGTAGTCAGCACTTCGGTGTTGACATGAATATCAATTATATGGTCATTTTAATAAGTTTTCTGTTTACAAAACTTTGATTTTTTCGAAAAACAAAGAATTCTTTCACCCCAGGAGTAGATTACCTTAGCCGTATTTGGCACAATTTTTTGGAATTTTGGGTCCTCAATGCTCTTCAACTTTGTATTAATTTGGCTTTTTGAACTATTTTGATCTGAGCGTCACTGATGAGTCTAATGTAGACGAAACGCGCGTCTGGCGTATGCAATTATAATCCAGGTACTTTTGATAACTATTTACACCACTGGGTCGATGCCACTGCTGATGGACGTTTCGTCCCCGAGGGTATCACCAGCCCGGTAGTCAGCACTTCGGTGTTGACATGAATATCAATTATATGGTCATTTTAAAAAAAAATCTGTTTACAAAACGTTGATTTTTTCGAAACACTAAGGATTTTCTTACCCCAGGAGAAGATTACCTTAGCTGCATTTGGCACATTTTTTTAGAATTTAGGGTCCTCAATCATGTCAATGCTCTTCAACTTTGTATTTATTTGGCTTTTTGAACTATTTTGATCTGAGCGTCACTGATGAGTCTTAGGTAGACGAAACGCGCGTCTGGCGTATGAAATTATAATCCTGGTACTTTTGATAACTATTTACACCACTGGGTTGATGCCACTGCTGGTGGACGTTTCGTCCCCGAGGGTATCACCAGCCCAGTAGTCAGTACTTCGGTGTTGACATGAATATCAATTATATGGTCATTTCTATAAATTTTCAGTTTACAAAATTTTATTTTTTTCGAAAAACTGAGGATTTTCTTACCCGTGGAGTAGATTACCTTAGCCGTATTTGGCACAACTTTTTGGAATTTTGAGTCCTCAATGCTCTTCAACTTTGTATTTATTTGGCTTTTTGAAATATTTTGATCTGAGCGTCACTGATGAGTCTTATGTAGACATAACGCGCGTCTGGCGTATGAAATTATAATCCTGGTACTTTTGATAACTATTTTCACCACTGGGTCGATGCCACTGCTGGTGGACGTTTCGTCCCCGAGGGTTTCACCAGCCAAGTAGTTAGCACTTCGGTGTTGACATGTATATCAATTATATGGTCATTTTTATAAATTTTCTGTATACAAAACTATGATTTTTTCAAAACACTAAGGATTTACTTACACCAGGAGTAGATTACCTTAGCCGTATTTGGCACAACTTTTTGGAATTTTGGGTCCATAATGCTTTTCAACTTTGTATTTATTTGGCTTTTTGAACTATTTCAATCTGAGGGTCACTGATGATTCTTATGTAGACGAAACGCACGTCTCACGTATAAAATTATAATCCTGGTACTTTTGATAACTATTTACATCACTGGGTCGATGCCAATGCTGATGGACGTTTCGTTCCCGAGGGTATCACCAGCCCAGGAGTCAGCACTTCGGTGTTGACATGAATATCAATTATATGGTCATTTCTATAAATTTTCTGTTTACAAAACTTAATTTTTTTCGAATAACTAAGGATTTTCTTACCCCAGGAGTAGATTACCTTAGCCGTATTTGGCACAACTTTTTGGAATTTTGGGTCCTCAATGCTCTTCAACTTTGTATTTATTTGGCTTTTTGAACTATTTTGATCTGAGCGTCACTGATGAGTCTTATGTAGACGAAACGCGCGTCTGGCGTATGAAATTATAATCCAGGTACTTTTGAGAACTAGTTACACCACTGGGTCGATGCCACTGCTGATGGACGTTTCGTCCCCGAGGGTATCACCAGCCCAGTAGTCAGCACTTCGGTATTGACATGAATATCAATTATATGGTCATTTTTAAAAAAAAATCTGTTTACAAAACGCTAATTTTTTCGAAAAAAATAAGGATTTTCTTACCCAGGAGTAGATTATCTTAGCTGTATTTGGCACATTTTTTTAGAATTTCGGGTCCTCAATGCTCTTCAGCTTTGTATTAATTTGGCTTTTTGAACTATTTTGATCTGAGCGTCACTGATGAGTCTTAGGTAGACGAAACGCGCGTCTGGCGTATGAAATTATAATCCTGGCACTTTTGATAACTATTTACACCACTGGGTAGATGCCACTGCTGGTGGACGTTTCGTCCCCGAGGGTATCACCAGCCCAGTAGTCAGTACTTCGGTGTTGACATGTATATCAATTATATGGTCATTTTTATAAATTTTCTGTTTACAAAACTTTGAAAAAACCTGAGTCATATCCTACACGGTAAACAACCAGAAAGTCACAGGACATAAAGTCACAAATTTGGTAGGACAAAAAGTCACAAATAATCTTTTGACAATTGTTTGAATATGTAAGAGAAATATCCTGAAATGTTTACTTTTTAATACAAATATTCAAATTAAAGTTTAGGAAATGTGTCATTATACTTGAAAAATAAACATTCATTTAATTAATCGTGCAAAAGAAATATTTTTTATTTTCATGTAGCTATTTAAGTGCCAAACCACTTTGACATTTTTTTAACAAGTCTGCAATCATCTTTGATATTGTTTTGATAAATTTCGTTTACAAAGTTGGTTTATAAACAATAGTTCAAGAAAAAAAAATATTTATGTAGAAATAAGCGATTTTTATTTATAGAAAATAATCAGAAAAAAATGAATTGGGACTTTTTGTCCTGAGACTTTTTTGTCCGTGACTCTTTGTCTGTGACTTTCTGTCCTACAATCATCCTACACAGGTAAATGAAAATAATTTTGTCATAAGTTATACTTGGTCGTCTGTGTATAAAATTTTCCGTTTAGGAATACCAAAAGTTTCTTTAATAAAATTAAATCTTATCTAACACTTGGTACATATGGTGTCGTTATCAACGATAAAACTATACAATTAGTGCTAGATAAAACTTCCTGTACATGTGCAAGAACAGTTTTTAAGGAGAAATGAAATAATTTTGATGTTCATAGTTACAAAGAAGAGAAAATAAGTAGTAATTCCAAGTAGTCAAAGCTGGTATTTAGATAAGATCATATAACGCTTGGTTATTTTAGCTCGATGCATTGGTACAAACTGTCCCAGGATAGGGGGTTTCTGTCTCAAGTCATGAACCTTTAATGCAGTGGTTGTGGTGTCTTTCTATATACTATATTTGTTGTTTTCTTATTTTATTTTGATCATTAATCGGGCCGTTAGATTTTTCGTTTGTTTTACATTTATCACTTTGAGAATTGAAAACTATGCAGAAAAGGTTTTACACATTGTTGAAGCCCGTATGGTGACTCATAATAATTGTTAATTTATGTGTAAGTTGGTCTCTTTTGTAGAGTAGTCTCATTGTAATTCATTCCACTTCTCTTCATTTTTTTCTATGAAATTCCTTTGAAGTTTGTGGTACGTTGCGAAGGAAAAAAGGGGGTATGGTACAAAACCGATCATGTAATATACATTAACCAACAACAGATAATTTGAGGTGTTAATTGACTGTAGTGTACTATTGATTTGGTTTGATACATCACCAACTATGCTAGTTTAAAAAATAGTGTTTAAGTATTGTCCTTCATGACAATTGATTGTTGCCTAAAATTGAAGTTATTTATAAGGTTAAAGTGACATACAAAATTAATGGGTTGAAAACTGGGATTTTGAAGGTTTGTTTTTTATAAAACGTCGTTTTAGGAAAAACAAACCTTCAAAATCCCAGTTTTCAACCCATTAATTTTGTATGTCACTTTAACCTTATAAATAACTTCAATTTTAGGCAACAATCAGTTTAAGGCAACAATACATTAATTTTGTATGATATATTATATAGGTTTGTGTTCGGTGGGGAGATTAAAAATATCTGCCTTCAGTCACCGCACTATTCGTCGACCATTCAGATTAGCCGACAATATACATTTGTTTGTATAGAATCTTGTGAAGCTTATGTGTTCAATACAAAGAATACAAAGAAGGTTAAAAGTAAAATAACAAAAACACTGAACTCCGAGGAAAATTCAAAACAGAAAGTTACCATTCAAATGGAAAAATCAAACGGTAAAACACATCAAACAAATGAAGAACAACTGTCATATTCCTGACTTGGTACAGGCATTCTCAAATGTTGAAAATGTCGGATTGAACCTAGTTATAGCGCTAAACCTCTCACTAGTATGACAGTCGCATCAAATTCCATTATATTTATAACGATGAGTGAACAAATCAGACATAATAGGTAAAATTGTCAAAAAAGTGATACAGATACACAAACAAACAAATATATAACAAAGAAGCAAAAAAAAAGGAAATTATGAAATTTAACAACCACATGCTACATGTATTCCTCCTTTGCAGTAAAATGGGGTGTTCATTGAAGTCATGAATGACTTTTGATTCGCCAAAATCTCATCCTTGTCAAAGGATATGTTTTTGTGTGTGGGATAACCTGTGTGCTCATATATTACTTATTCTTTTACATACACGACATTCGTTTTTGTACGATTTTCATACAAAGACAGTATTATGTGAAGCTTTTCCCACAAGAACAACAACATATTAGTCGTCAGGCTAAAAATGAAAAGAATGTTTTTTAACATTTCAATGATTTTTTTATGATTTATAGCTGAAAGAGACTTGATATAAACATGTTATCACCAAATTGAAGTTTTAATTATTATTTATAGTTACGTCAAAGGTTTGAAATTTGCTGAATTGTTGTTCAAACTTAGAGTACAGAATACTGTGCATCCTTAATAAGTGTTTACTTTTTATACTTATTGTTTTTAGGAAGACTAGATATAAAGTGGTTAAAATGAAACTATTATTTCAATCATTACTTTAATTAGTTTTTAAATTTCATTTCGGATATTAATTTTTGCAGTTATTTTTGACACTCGCTGCTCAAAGGAAAATGTGTATATTTGAAGACGCTACTTCGAAAATCTGAGAATCGAAATCTTATCTGTCACTGTTTATGAGTTGTGTTAATAAAAATGTCAAAATTATTTTACTAAATAACAGAAATGACACGTTTATGTTCCCATAGCAATCTTCCTAGCAACCCGAATCCCAATTATTTAACTAAACAGTATAAATAGACAACATTGAAATGTTACATTTATAACTTAAATATCAATGGGTGTGGATGTAAAAGTTTGTAATTGGTTCATGCACAATGCCTATTAATTACCTTCTTGAATACAATGCATACTCAGTTATGTTAATCAGTGTTACAACCTTTTGTTTTATTGGAATTCATTTTAGTTTTTGTGGCTTACTCATTAACTATTATTTTTTATGTAACAAATAATACAATATTTGTAAACATTGCCATGTGTGCATGATATCTGCTCAAAATTGGTAGTTTCTCTACGTCAAAGTCTGCACTTTTAAGGTAAAATTCAGGTTGGGCTGTTGCAATGGCAACTGGGACATAAACAAATGTTTGTCAATATATTTCTTGTATGTTTTTGATAACTACGAACAAACAAAATTTCAATAGAGTTTAAGGCAAATATTGTTTCAACTTGGTAGGTGGTTACAGTATATTGCTATTAATACTTGAAACCAAAAACTGTTTGTACAATGAATGACTAAATCGCAGCTTTAATGACTGAACAATGAACAGAACGCATTACCTGATACTAATATGTGATCAGTAACATTACAGGTTCCTCTAATAGAATGTGAACTGTAAACAGAAGGAATGCTTTGTTCAATGAGACTTTAATGTGGTTTGTTTTGCTCAATTATTTGTCTGCGTAATGTTTTGTTGACTATTGTTTTTTTGGCTTTTTTGTTTTTGGTAGTCTGACCTTATGTCCGTTTAATGACCTTTAGTTGTTTACATTCTTGTCTTTTGGAAAATGGCTAATATTTTGTTCTAATTGGGAATCAAAACACATGTCTTTACTTTACTATCTTCAAATGGGAAATTATGAATACACCATTAATCAATGATATTAATCTTTATTTCACGCTTGTATTGGCATATCACTCATTATACATGTTATGTTGATAATAAATATTTCATTTTCTGTTCGAACAACATGATATTGAAGATCTGAAAATTAAAAAACAAATCTATAATAATTCTGAAAGGGTTAAAGCATTTATAAAATATCCTAATGATGTTGATATTGTTTCTGTGATATACAAATGCAAAAAGGCATGCTTCAATCTGAAGCGTGATATAATGATCAGCTATGCTATACCAAAAATTCAACAAATAATCAATGGAAATTGCATACAATTTATTTATAAAATACAATTATCTCAGTATACCATAGGTCACCGTACGTCCTTTAACAATGAGCAAGGCCAATACGGCATAGTCAGCTATCGAAGGTCCCGAAATGACAAATGTAAAACAATTCAAACGAAAACACTAACGGCCTAATGTGTGTACAATAAATGAAAGAAAAATACATAAACAAACGACAACCACTGAATTGCAGGCTTCTGACTTGGGACAGGCACATACTTACAGAATGTGGAGGCGTTAAACATGTTAGTGGAATCCATACCCGACCCCTAACCTGGGACAGTGGTGTATCTTTACATCATCAGAACGAACTTATTTTATAGTACACTTACTGTACTGTACACTGATTGTATTGTACACTTACTGTATTGTACACTTACTGTATTATATACTTACTGTATAATACACTTACTTTGTAGTACACTTACTGTGGTATACACTTACTGTATTGTACACTTACTTTATTGAACAATTATTGTATTGTGCACTTACTGTACTGTACCATTACTTTAAAGTACACTAACACCACATCGACTTTAGCTCAATGTAAACACGGCCTTAATTTGATCTTTTACACAACTTGTAATGCATTTTTGTTATTCAATGTTTACTTTTTTTTGTATTGTATCTCGTCGCCCTATTTTTAATATGTACCACCTTCGATAAGTATTTACTATGACTTTTACAAATGGTTGTTTTTTTCTTCTGTCAATTAAATTTAGTACCCTTTCTCCGGACAAATTGTGAAATTAGAGCTCTTTTACTAGAGGTAAATGAACTGTTCACTACATAGAAGTCATGTGATAATCAAGTATTTTCAATGTCTTTAATTGTAAAAAATAGAAGCATTTAAAAATGAGTTGCTATTTATAACATATTTCAATATCTCGGTTACTTTTTTTGCAATAACGAATTAAGTTAATATTTGATTAAAAACGATCTTTAATTCCGAATTCTGTACAACCTATACAACCAGTTGGGGGAGATTTGTTTAATGATTTCTTGGTGATTTAATGTAAAGATTTGTAGAGAATGGAAATGGGGAATGTGTTAAAGAGACAACAACCCGACCATAGAGCAGACAATAGCAGAAGGTCACCGATAGGTCTTCAATGCACGAATTATAAGAATATTTATAAGAATAAGAGTATTAACTCTGCATACTCACACATTTAATGAACGTCCTTTGTTACTAAACAAGAACACATTTATTTAGGGGTCAGATGAAGCTGTCTTCCGGTTGCAAAAATCGTTGCTGTGTTGAAGACATAATTAGCATTGGGCTGTTTTCTGCTCTTTAGTCGAGTTGTTGTCTCTTTGATACATTCCCCATTTTCATTCTCAATTTTATCATTCTTATTTTAGTATTGAAATTTATATATGCATATGAAATCAAATAGATTCTTATAACTTTTATGAAATAATGTATTGCTCAACAATTAATGTTTTGTAAATTTTCAAAAAGATGGTTTGATTATATTCAACTTCTGTAACAATTTCACCATAGGAGTAACAATGCATCCACCTCCAGGAAAATCAGCAATTGCCATACCAAGACAACCGGTTTCCTTGTATCCATTTGTAATATAAACACAAGCACCTGAATCCCCTTGTTGGAATGGTATCTTATTTACAGCAAGTTGCTTATAAAATCGTACTGTTCTGTTTGACTCTGCTTCCTCTTTACGTGATTCGTGGATAATAGCACGTACTATTGTACGTTCTGTTTGTAATTGCATGTGAACATGCATTTTCACTTGAGTTTGTAGATATTCCATGCAGCGAGTTTCAAGACTTGTCGACGCAGACTGTAAATCTTCTTGTGCCAAAATCCTTTGAGGTACTTTTGATATTAGGCTTACAGAACTATTCAAACCTGAAGTTGCACCTGCACAAACAACTTCGACGGTCCGTCCAAGTAAATCATCTAGTGACCGTATGTAATTCCCATCATTTAAATAGCGGGATTTCAATCCTGTAAAAAATAAGGAGTTAACCCGAATCAACTTTCGAAAGATTCAACCAACCCTAATCAATCAGCCATATCCTTAAATATCTGTTAAACAGTAAAATCAGTAAGATACTATCGAGGATACTATGGAGACAATTATGAATAATTTAATATTGTAATATTTAAAATGTGCACATTCATATTGAATATTAATATTTGGTGCATGTTTATCCTTATGTTTTTTTCCTATCCCTCTACAACGACATTCGGTACATGCACGCGTATTACAATATTTATTGCGGTTTTTATCCAACGCAATCATAGGTTTGAACGTTGTTTTTGATTTAGACTTGTTTATATTTTCTTCGTTTTAGCTTCTATTATAGTGTCTGTCATGTTTATATAATCCGTTCATCCTATTTTGACTCTTTAAAATCCAAGAGCCTATCCTGAATTGCGGTAAATTTAATGGACTTCCAAATACTGTTTCGATCACTAAGATCACTGAAGAGACACTAATTGTTGAAATCCGGATATGGTGTAAAAAAATATTAGCACCTCATGTCGTGGTTTACTCTCTTTGCCGCAAGTTTATTGTTTTCTCCTTCGTATTAGATTAATAAAGAGATCCATTTTGTTACACCTTGTGATCAATTTATTTATTAATCGTCAATGGCAGTCAGCAGGGTTAAAGAACATCAGCTGTTCGACCTGCTAGTCGAATTTTGTTTTACATGCACAGGTATTCAAATTGCGATTTTTATACAACGCAATTATAGGTTGGAATGTTGTTTTCAATTTAGACTTGTTTATATTTATTTTGTTTGGGCTTGTATTATATTTTCCGTCCTGTTTATATAATCCATTCATCCTATTTCGACTCTAAAATTCTAGAGTATATCCTAAATTGAGGTAAATTATATGACATTCCAAATACTTTTTAATCCCTTACATCGATGAAGAAACATTAATTGTCAAAATCCGGATATGGTGTAAAAAATAAATAGCATTTCTTGTTTGTGGTTTACCATATTTGCCGCAAGTTAATGATTTTCTGTTTGCTATTAAATTATTCTAAAGATCAACTTTGTAACATTTGTGATCAATTTGTTTGGCAATCGTCAATGGCAGTCAGCAGGGATTAAGGAAATCAGTTGTTCGACCTGTTAGTCAAATGCGTTTTGCTGAAATATACTTTTTCACTTTTTTGGTATTCTTGAAAATGTTGTTAGTGCTGTATTCAGACCCCTCTACAACGAAATTTGTTTTAAATGCACACGTATTTGATCACTGAATCCTTTTTTAAATTGAGGCCAGTATTTTATATTACCTAGTATTACGCGGTAAAACCCAATAAAACCAGGGATTTCCCAATATTTCCCACTGGGCTGGGCAATACTCATAAAACCCGGGTTCATACTTATTAATAACAGATATGCTAATTGAATAAAGTTATGTAAAGAGGTTTGGTTTCTGTCGTCCTTACATCTTCCAGACTTTATTTCTATTTCAGGGTGCAGTCTTATAAAAAAATGAATTCATTGCATTTTACATATCCATATGTATACCAAAAATTCGTTTATTTTTAGACAACTTGTTTCTTACACTTTTTGTGCTTACTAGATAAATGTACATTTATCTTATATGTGTAACCCTACAGCTAAACACTTTTGGTAATTGCAATAAAACAGACCTCAATTGTCAATTCAAAGGTGACAATAATCACATTTTTAACAAATGATTATAAATCAGGAGTCAAAGAAAAGCATACTGAATATATTAGTCATCATGAAATACACAGTTTGAATAGAAAATATATACACAGAAATGTAATCTTTTAATATTAAAACATTTGGAAAATTAAATTATTTTGTAGAAACGCGCATCTAGCGTGAATACAATATCTAATATACAATATTTAATTCTGGTATCTATGATTGTATTGTAAGTCTTTTCCTTTGATTGATGATTCTAGAAAAAAAAACCTTCGCAGTCTGTAAGCATGATAAATATCATCAAATTTACTTGTCATGATATTTTTAGGCGCTGATTTTATGTTGCTACACAGAAATGGAATCTTTTAATATTAAAACATTAATTCTTTTCTCAACTAACCTCATTGTAAGTCACTCATGAGACGGACGTAAGGGCATGCGATACAGGTTTTTTTATTTGATAGTTTGATATGGCCAACAACGCATGATAGAAAACAAACAAACAAAGTACAAATGTATGATAGCTTTCTGCAAAACAGTCTCATAGGAGTTAACTTTACAAGGTGTGTGTGTCACAAAACGTAAAAATAACCAAAAGGTACAAATAGTCAAATCAAAACCGTCTCCACTTGAACGTGCAAAATCATACTTTGATTCGACAATTTTACGGGGGTAATGGGACTTTCACTTTTTTTTGGAGTATTGTTTCAAAAAGTGTAGCCTTGGGAACACATATCGTTTGAGATTATGTTACATGAAGCTATCATATTTTGCATGATGATTGGACATTATCTGAAGCGACCATTGTATATTGTCATTAATATTTGACCATTGTTACGGAAGTATTGGATTTGTTCTTTTTTTTCCACAATGACACATTGTGACACACAATTGTATTTCCCATTCATAAAGCATGTAAAGCGCGGGGACATTTCACCTCTGCATAACAATTATTGTGTCTTCTTTTATTAATATTCTCTTTGTTGCAGGTTTTTTATGGGAATATGTAACAATTTATTAACTAGCAAAGTTATTTGGAAGAAGATAAATCTGCTAATATACACTACGTAACTGTGAGTAAAGTTCACAAAATCGTTACCCCGCCCCTTGCAAAGTATATGCATTTGTGAGGGACCCCCCCCCCCTAAACACCCCACACACACAAAATAAAAAAAAGGTTAGTTCAGAAAAAAAACATGAGGTCGCAATCGCATTATATGGTAATGTTTGTGAAAAATGTTTCAATTAATAACAGTAAAAAGTAAAACAACAACAAAAAAATAACCCTAAGGAAAAATCAGAATATGAAGTCTCTCAACAATTAGAAAAATCCAAAGATCAAACACATCAAACAACAGGAAATCAACTGTCATATTTCTGCCTTGGTATAGGCATTTCCTTTTGTAGAAAGGTTAACGATTTAGGACAGGTTGCAGATGCAAAAGAGGTTCCCCAAATGAAACAATGGAAATGTGTCTGCTTTTGTAAGGACAATTCCAACAATTATTTAAATGAAAAAAACAGCATAGGTGCTCAGCATTCATATAGTCCGGCGGCTTTGTGAAAAATTGTGCACATCCTGTCACAAGCATGAAATTTGGCATAGACCTTCTTCAATTATTACTCTTTTATTTCAGATAGGGAGGCATTTGAAAAAAAATGTCTCCAAAATGGCGGACGTCATACTTAAATCAGCCAAATATCGAAGGCTAGCGTGTAAAAATGTGTTATTATCATGCTACTATCATAATAGTTGGTACAGACCTTTGTTTTTTACTACTGTTTGATAAATTAAATAGATAAGATGTCTTCAGAAACCCCACTTCCGGTTAAAATCCAACATGGCGGACATTGTACTTAAATAAACTAATTTTTTAGGGAGGGTAATTGAAATGTGTTTTCATGTATTGCTAATATCATAACATTGTGTAGGAACCTTTCTTTGGTGCTTCTGATGGCTAGAATGTATTAAACATATGTCTTAAAAACCATTACTTCCGGTAATATCCAAAATGGGGGACATAGAAATATCATTTTTTTATTCAATTTTCAACTTTTTTCAAAATGTAAAGAAAACGATTTTATTTTGTGCTGGTCATTAAACTTTTGGCCTCAAGTTATCCCCAAAACCACTTATTCTAGCATGTTGTAAATGTTTAGATATAAAGTTGACACTTCCGGTTATTATATGTACATTTCTAAGATGAGTCATCAATCTATTTCTTCGATGTAGAGTTTTGGATAGATTGATTAAAACAAAACAAAATCACTATAGTATTAGAAAATATTTAAAATTACTACTATTTGGACAAGAATACATGTTTATTCACAGTCGTCACCACATGCACACATCGCAGTGCACGGAATACCCGGTTTTCCACTTTAAAAATAACCGCGGCATCCTTTCTTACATCCATAATGTACAAGCTCCTGAAAAAATGATGAGGTCTCAGAAAGATTTTGTTTTTAATGGGACCCTCTTTGTCCCTTCGCAATCCATTACTGACTAGACTAGGTAGCATTAGAGTCAATCCCACGCTCGTCTCCCTTAACACCTGCATTAGTAAATTGCATGTTTTACATGCTTGAAAAGACTAGGCCAAGTCGTGGGAATAGCCTCACTTATAATGAACTTTCCATTGTGTGCAAAAATTGACTTTCTTGCTTCGTTAATCATGTTAGCTCCATCTGATAAGTTTGTGCGATCTTACAGTAAAACCCCGGTGATTAAGGCTGATCAATCATCATTCTTTATGTTAAAGTAACATCTTCAAATACCATCAATGTCTCCCACACAATCTTTTTTTTCCTTTTAAAGCAAAGATAGAACCGTATCACAACCGGTAAAGGTATGGGTCAGAAATAAGTGTGTGTGCTCACTCATTGCCTAGTGCATTTGAAAGGCCATTGATATATATTAATCCAAAGATTTTTGCCTCCCCAAACACAATCCATAGTTTGTCTGCCCCTTTGTCACGGAATAGCGAAATAGTATTGACAGCATCATCAATGACTGTTAATCATGACTCGTTTAAATTCGTGCTTCACTGCATCAGACACATGCACCATGATTTATGTGTCAGTCTCTTTATGTGAACATGGTGCTACACTTAAAATACACCACGTGGTGGATAAGATAGAATATCCTGAGCATTTGTTGCTACAACTACCATACTCATCAAAGACTTCGTCCACTCTTATTACAGTTTCAAGGTATTTAATTAAGGTAAGGACACAATACCCAATCATCATACTCGTTAGGAAACACCTGGAAACAGTGGATGTAGTGTCGGATGTGAACATGGGCAATACTGGTAGTTTGAAAGCTTCTAAAAGAAGCAAGAGCAACATTTAGGGGAAAAGGGATACACAGACGATTCCAGGATTAAAAACATCCTCCAAATTGGCAAATTTTTCTGAGAGATGTCGACAGTAAGAAAGAACTTTTAAGTTTTTATTCACAGCAGCTTGCTCAATACAATTTTAGGTACAAGGTAGTTGAAGCAACAAATGCTCAGGATGTTCAGTGTTATCCAACACTTAATGATGTATCAAGTTTAGCACCATGTTTACACGAAGAGGCTGACACTAGAATCAAGATCGATGTGTCTGATGCGGTGAAACACAGACTTAAATGAGACGCAAATAGATACTGATGCCATTGCTGTTTCGCTATTCCGTGACATAGTGGCAGACAAACTTTGGTTTGCATTTGAAAGGGAAAAGTATAAGATATATATCAATAAAAAAAATGACCTTTCAAATGCACTAGGCATTAAAAGATAACACGTTTGCTGGAAAAGGAACTGCGTTGGTGACATTAATGGAGTTTGAAGATGTGACTATAGCATTTAGAATGATGATTAATCAGCCAACATCACAATATGGATTTGATAAGTTTAATGTCATTGAAAACGATACGTGGTTTTGCTGTAAGATCGAAAAAAAAGAAACAGATTTGGTTTACAAGGCAAGAAAATATGTGTTTTTGGAATTTAACGATGTGAGAAACAATACCACAGTCTTTGTAAATGTTGGGAATCTGCTCTCCGATTGCATGTGAATTGCGGCCTAACGAGTATGCTGATTGGACATTATGTCCTTACCTTAATAAAATACCTTGAAACTGAAATACGAGTGGATGAAGTCTTGGATGCGTATGGTAGTTATAGCAACAAATGGTCAGGATATTCTATCTTATCCACCACGTGGTGTATTTCAAGTTCAGCACCAAGTTCATATTTAGAGGCAGACACTAAAATCATGGTGCATGTGTCTGATGCAGTCAAACACGAACTTAAACGAGTCATGATTCGAACAGTCGTTAATGATGATGCTGTCACTACTGTTTCGTTATTCTGTCACATAGGGGTAGACGAACTTTGGATTGAGTTTGGGAGGGCAAAAGACTTTGGATTAAAATCTATCGATGGCCTTTCAAATGCACTAGGCAATGAGTGATCTGAATGATCTGACACACTTATTTTTATCCATTCTTTTACCTGTTGTGATATGGTTCTCTCTTTGCTTGAAAGGGAAAAAAGACTATGTGGGAAACATTGATTGCATTTGAAGATGTGACTTTAACAAAAAGAATGATGATTAATCAGACTAAATCACTGGGTTTTACTGTAAGATCGCACAAACTTAACAGATGGGTATAACATTGTTAACGAAGCAAGAAAATAACTATTTGCGCAAAAGGGAAGGCTTTTTGATGCTATCCCTCAACTTGGTCATGTCTTTTCCAGCATGTAAATCATGCAATATACTTAGGTAGGTGTTTAGGGAGACGAGCTTGGGATTGGCTCTTATGCTACCCACTCAATGCGAGGACAAAGAGGATAGCTTTTGAAAAACTCTTTTTAAGACCTCATCATTTTGTCAGAATCTTGTGGATGTAAGTAAGGATACCGCGGTTATTTTAGATGTTGAAAATTGGGTATCCCGTGCACTGCGATGTATGCATGTCATGGTGGCTGTGAATAAAAATGTATTATTGGCCAAATAGTAGTAACTTTAAATATTTTTTCAGTATTATGGTGATTTTATTTTGTTTTAATCAATATATCAAAACCTCTACATCGAAGAAATAGATTGAGGAATCAGGCATCTTTGAAATGTACGTCATACTTTTACCGGAAGTGTCAACTTTATATCTAAACATTTACAACATGCTAGAATAAATGGTTTTGGGGATAACTTTTAGCCAAAAGTTAAATGACCAGCACAAAATAAAATCAATTTCTATACATTTTGAAAAAAGTTGAAAATTGAATAAAAAAATGATATTTCTATGTCCCCCATTTTGGATATTACCGGAAGTAAGGGTTTTTAAGACATGTGTTTAATACATTCTAGCCATCGGAAGCACCAAAGAAAGGTTTCAGCACAATGAAATGGTAGTAGCAATACGTTAAAACACATTTCAATTACCCTCTCTAAAAAATAGGTTTAAAATTTAAGTACAATGTCCTCCATGTTGGATTTTAACCGGAAGTGGGGTTTCTGAAGACATCTTATCTATTTAATTTATCCAAAAGTAGTAAAATACAATGGTCTGTACCAAATATTATGATAGTAGCATGATAATAACACATTTTTACACGTTAGCCTTCGTTATTTGGCTGATTTAAGTATGACGTCCACCATTTTGGATTTTAACGGAAGTGAGACATTTTTTTTCAAATGCCTCCCTATCTGAAATAAAAGAGTAATAGTTGAGGAAGGTCTATGCCAAATTTCATGCTTGTAACAGGATGTGCACAATTCGTCTGAAATATGCTTGTAGCCGCCGGACTAATATATAGTTAAGGTTTTGAGAAAGGTTAGATAATTTGAAAAAAAAAGGTTTTTGGAAGGATACAAGTCTTTTGGTAAGGAAATGCCAAAAACAGTACAATTGAATAGTAAAATAGGTGAACAGGGTCATAATGTCATTCATACTCTTTGAAAGTTTGAACTATTAAGTGAGAAAACAACATCTATATAGCGTTAAGCAAAATCTAAAGTTAAAGAATACTGATGTTCCTGTATAAAGTCAGTCTCAAATGAATAAGGGCAAGTCGGCAAGAAGAAGAGTATAGGTATAAGAGACTGATCTTTTTTTTTGAAATATGGAGGTATTTTCGAGATAACTGATTTATGTTGAAAGATAATGCCTGCATTGAGGGAATAGAACCCTTTATTGACAAAGGAAAATTTTAAAAAAAATTATGTTTTTTTTCATCTTTTCCCTTGCGAACTGGTTGAAAAAGTTTGTGACATGCAGTATTCGATAGTTGTATGTTTGTATTGGATTAACTTGGGTTAACAGTGGTGTCAGAAAATACGTTGTACAGAGAATTAAGATTTGAAAGGGGTAATGAATAACGCTTCGTATGAATGTGATGAATACAATACGGCTGTTGAACTTCTTAAAAAAATAGTTTTATGATTGCGGCTAAAATAGTGTGGTCCACTGTTAAGGAAGAATAAAAAATGAAACATAACAATTATCATGGGAGAAAGAAAACTTAATTTATCTTATGGTTAAATACACCATGATTAATTCACCTTACCCATTTACAGTTACAAATTTGCACCAGATTTGCATTGCAGTAATGTAAGACTTTTCTATGAAAAACGCTCTTAATCTTACCCAGCTTTGCATAATGGTGATATTCATTTTGCTTTGTTTTGATATAGTCGTCCTCAGAAACAGAAATACCATCGCAAATTTCTATAAGAGCTACATCCGTACTGGTGTCTCCTGAGTTGTCATATGTAAAACTGTGATTCACAACTTTTCCACAAAGCAATGTTTCATCCAATATTTTATCCCCAGTGTAAAGATTAACACTTTCAAGCTGCATGTGGTGTTTTGATTCTTCTGATCGCAGGGTATCCCAGTCGATCATTGTATGAGCGCAGGTAAGAAACGCTTCTCTTCCATAAAATCGACAAAAACCTCCTAATGTACCTTTTACCTTTGTATTTGTAACAGAGTCGCATATTCGTATATGTTTTGAGGAAAACCTAGGAAATCCCTCAATCACATCAGTTTGTATTCCCTGTATTTCACTTGGGAAATGTTTTTCACCAATAGGAATCGCACCCTTTACATGGCAAAAAAGTTGAATACAAGAACAGTTCCGAAACGTTGGCATGGTTGGAAAGTCTTGAAAATTGATGGATTTTATTTCAGATGGACAGACAAGAGCAAGTTTTCTATGATTGTTAAAAAGCTTTTCTGCCAATGGACCTGGAACATGACACTGAATGTTTAGATCCTTTTCTAAGAGTTTAGCTCTTTCCTCTGAAATAGCCTGTGCTTCTTTAAATGTTTCACAATGATATACAATCTGTCTGACAGGTAAACCAGAAAAGATGTTTACATTCTCCATGATGAGATGAGGTACCATAATACATATAGTGACATTCGACGAACAAAACCAAGAGACATGTTTCTTTCGTAGTCTTGAGCAACTGCATAATGTCGCAAGCCAAATATCATACACGGGCACATTCAATGATTTAAGAAAGTTTCTGGCAATCTGCCATCCGATGAATTTAGCTGTGTCTACGTCATCATTCTCAATAGATGAATACAACGCATTTACCAAGATATCAGTTTCAATTGCGTTGTTTGAAGTGTGTTTGAGAAGTAATGTGTTTAAAAGGTATTGGCATAAACATGATTTCTGTTTTTCTACAAAGTTTTGAAATTTATTATTGACCTTCTCAAAGAAATCTAACTGTGATTCATTCCACTGTTTCATTTCTTCTTTGCATTCTAGAATGAAAATTATCGAAATATCTCAAACGATGAAAATATGTGCAAATATCAAAACAAAAGTTTTATGTCAAAACTTAAAGTATTCCGATTACAACTTCATAATAAAATGCATCAACGGTTTCGGTACTTATACATCTTCAGATTTTAAATGTTAGTCTTTGAGCGTTCCAGATGAAGGTTAATCAAGAAAAGCGCTTCGGACGCAAGAAATTATTAAACGTGATGTTTTCAACTTTTTACATCACTGGGTCGATACCTCTGCTGGTGGACTATCAGTCCCCGAGGGTTTCATGAGCTCAGTAGTCAGTACTTCGGTACTGACATAATTTAACAAACTTTACTAAAACTGAACGTTTATAAATTTTGAAATTATCAAGAAACTTAGGTTTCAACTCCCTTAGGGAAAGTTGGCTTTAGATAAATTTGGCTTTTTATTTTAGGTATTTTTGACATAAATAGTAATATTTTACTCAACTAAATGAAATCACAGTATGTCAGCTTTTATTGAACATCGAACCTTGATCATTCAAAAGTACACATTTAATCAATTGGCCAGTTTTTGAATGCATTTTGTTGAATACAAACTTTCCAGCTGTCAAACAATAATTAAACCTCTATTGAGTCAGTCGTCGATTTAGGTACTCAAAGAAGACTAGCCAATGTTCGTAAGATTTATTATACAACCGTTTGACACAACGTACTAGGTTTTATGAAAACATGTGTAACTTAAACATCAGGATTTACTGATTGAAGCTCGTACTTATATATTTGAAAGAGATAATGAAATCTTACAAAGCTTAAAGCTTTACAATTTCTTGCAACATTCAAGTCTAAAAGTGACTCACAGACGAAACATGAATTAAAATTTACTGTTCAGATTTTTCAAATGATGTCAAGATCAAAATTACTTTTTACGACAAAACTTCCTTTACTAGTGATAATAATCGCGCTTTAAAATTGGTTGAAAGGTTGCTTTAAATACTATCTTTATATGCTGGAGCCTGTGTCTAATCTTGTAGATGAGAATAGAATTCATGACAAAAATCATTTAGTATGTTTTAATTTCTCTCTATATTCTTTCATTTTTGCCAAATCAAACTAAGGAGGGTAAAAAAAAACTCATTTAGGCAATCACCACAGTAAAGAGTTAACTATATTGACAAAATTTCACTATTATTAGATCTTGTCTTGTTGATAATTATTTTGTGATTTAAAGTGTCTATTTATCTTTTATATTTTTTTTATAATATGAGGCAATACACAAACAAACTGTATCAATCGTCATTCCAAGGCAGCTGTTTGCCTATTTAACCCTCTCTCGAGCTAAATTACATTTAATACGTTTAGTGATTAGCTTCAGGACACAGAGTTAATTAAATGATTTTAATCTTTTATTTTGAGAAACGAACACGGTACACTTCTCCTTATCTTGTATTTGAATTATCATGACAATGCCTATTTTTCATTTCGAAGTTGGTATACTATATACATACATTCTGTATGTATTTGCCTGTCCAAAGTTAGGAGCCTGTAATTCAGTGGTTGTCTTTTGTTTATGTGTTAAATATTTGTTTTTCGTAAATTTTTGTACAGTTATTAGGCTGTTGGTTTTCTCGAATAATTTTACGTTTTTATTTCGGGTCCTTTTATAGCTGACTATGTGGTATGGGCTTTGCTCATTGTTGAAGGCCGTACAGTGACCTATAATTGTTATTGTTTGTGTTATTTGGTCTCTTGTGGAGAGTTGATTCATTTGTTTTCATACCTCATCTTCTTTTTTATAGTCAACAAAAGAAACAGTACAATGCACGGTATTTTCGATACATAATGAAATTGGATAAAATGTACCATGGCAACTAATCGCCCAAATAGTGTAATATTTACAAAGTGGTATTTTCTTATCAAACCATTGCATAAAGCCAAATATGCGAATTTTGTTTGGGCAATTTCTGTTATTTACCCCATAATTCAAAAATTGATAGTACAACCCAAACTTTAAACTTAAAATGTTCTGCTAAAATTTTGAATGCCTTTGTAGATGTTCTTAGACTTAATTTTGATCTTAGGAATTAAGTGCCGACTTTTGTCATAATTTTTCGCAAACTAATTTGACACCTGTGTTCAATAAAACGGTATTTTCTCACATTCCAATTTGTTCAGATTGTTTTAATCATATGCATTTGCTTAGCAAATGGGCGTTTTCTTTGGATAATTCTCCAGTCTTTCCTCTCTATTATATTTTATGGTAAATTGGAGTTCAAACTTGTGTTCCCTACTTTTGTTGACTAGTATAAAATAAAAGCAATCTTATTTAATCAAACAAGATTTCTATTGAGTTTTATGTGTTTTGGCATACTACCGTTAAATTCTTTAACTGTCCTGCTGCATTTTCGTTCCAACTTTCTGTCAATAATGCAGTCAACAACAAAACTATCGCACACTATATTGAACTTGTAAAATACTTCTGAAGAAAAAAATATTCAAAATTAAATAAATGTATGGCATTCAATATCAATGTATAGATAAATAACAGAACAATTTATTATGACTTTAAATGCCTAAGGTAAAAAGTATAACTACTTTTCAATCTTCATAAAACGAGTTTTTTTAACCGTTTAATGTATTAGAAGTTCAAAGAAAGCCCGCTGTTCTGGACATTTTTATTTTGGATGTTTATGTTTGCTATCTGCTGTTGATTGCAAATTACCGCGAAAAATATGCTAGTAATACCGTATTCAAAATCCGTACTGACGTAAAAAAAAAAGTTTTTCATAAGTACTACTTTCGGTGCTTTCTGATATATCATATTTGATCAGTCTAAAATCTGACAATTAGACCGTATTTGAAGGAGCTTGAAGAACTTTTAATCATGCCGTTCAGACTTCCCTAATGAAGTTAGGAAGGGGAAAATTGGAATAACAATTTCGTAAAATCAATAAAATCACCTTTAGTTATTAGTTCATGGTTATGCAAAAGTCATGTATACTGTTTATTTTTCTACATTGGTTAGAGGTATAGGGGGAGGGTTGAGATCTCACAAACATGTTTAACCCCGCCGCATTTTTGCGCCTGTCCCAAGTCAGGAGCCTCTGGCCTTTGTTAGTCTTGTATTATTTTTATATTAGTTTCTTGTGTACAATTTGGAAATTAGTATGGCGTTCATTATCACTGAACTAGTATATATTTGTTTAGGGGCAAGCTGAAGGACGCCACCGGGTGCGGGAATTTCTCGCTACATTGAAGACCTGTTGGTGACCTTCTGCTGTTGTTTTTTTTATTTTGGTCGGGTTGTTGTCTCTTTGACACATTCTCCATTTCCATTCTCAATTTTATGTTGTAATATGCACTCAGCTCATTATTAATTATCTGTCAAAGTCGTAAAGAGTTTTAGGTTAATTCCAAATAATGTCTGATCAGATAAATTCCTAGAAACAAGTAAAAGTAAACAAGATTGATGAAATCGACTAGTTTTATTTCTTATGCCAAATTCTTCCGCCAATAATGAATTTTAATCGCCATAATTTTTATCCTTTCGCGAATTTTGAAAATGACGACCGCCATCGGAAACCCTGATGTGTTACATACGTAATTCATTTTAATTACTTAGGTACATATCAATATGGGGGTGTTCCTACTTACTAATACACCGGAAAAAAAACCGCTATCTGTCATTTTAATGATCGTTAGCATAATACAACAATGAAATTTATCTAAACGAAATTTTACAAATTTACATTTTATGAATCAACATGTTAAAACTTACAAAACATCAATGTATTAATTGATAATTTTCCAATAAAAATTTGTCGACATCACACAGTTGCAAGTTACAAATTGATAATTTACGCATTAAGAATTTTGCAATAACAAAGTTACAAGATAAAAATTGACAATTTAGGCACTTTGAATTTTGACCCCGTTGGCTTTCCTCATCTTTGACGTTTTTACAAGTGTCTACACGAACTCCGATTCATATGGAAGTTATAAGGGGTCGGCAAGGAGAGGCATATAGTTCGTTTCCATAATAATGCCGAAAAATGGTGAAAAGTCTTTCTCCAAATTCAGCAACAATGTTATCAATAGAAAATTTCCGTATACTGATCACTTGGTCCTCAGTGAAGAATGTTTTACCTTTTTGTTGACTTTTAAGAAAATACGCCGTATGCTATCCAAAAGTAAACTAATAGCGTAAGCTACAATTTGTATGTTGAAAAACATTGTCCTTTTAACATCATTTTCTAATACAATATCTTTTGCAATAACAAAGTTACAAGATAAAAATTGACAATTTAGGCACTTTGAATTTTGACCCCGTTGGCTTTCCTCATCTTTGACGTTTTTACAAGTGTCTACACGAACTCCGATTCATATGGAAGTTATAAGGGGTCGGCAAGGAGAGGCATATAGTTCGTTTCCATAATAATGCCGAAAAATGGTGAAAAGTCTTTCTCCAAATTCAGCAACAATGTTATCAATAGAAAATTTCCGTATACTGATCACTTGGTCCTCAGTGAAGAATGTTTTACCTTTTTGTCGACTTTTAAGAAAATACGCCGTATGCTATCCAAAAGTAAACTAATAGCGTAAGCTACAATTTGTATGTTGAAAAACATTGTCCTTTTAACATCATTTTCTAATACAATATCATTCATTGTAGATTTGATTTTGTCTATACGTTTTTGGAATGCAGGTATTAAAGATTGTCGTGTTTATCCAAAAATAGTAAGTATTAAACATTTCGTTTGTGTTGCGTTTTTCCCTATACAGTGTCAAAGATTTATAGGGACAAGATGTCAAGAGGAACCTATCGCTACAAGTGTATGCGTCTCTATCGGATAGTGAACAGTATGTGCTGTTAATAGTTAATAAACATGATTGTTTACTTAAGGTAAGACACGTTTGATTATGAATCCTCGATAAAGTCCGATGACTATAGTTTAAACGTATCTATAGACTGATGAAGATGTATTGGCTGACAGATTGTGAAGCATTGTCCATTATCCAAGACGGTATAGCAGATTTAATTTTGTGTTTGGTTTAATTTACCGTAATCCCATCTTTCCGTTATTTATTTGTTTTAAACATCAATGAACTACAAAAGTTCGACAAACTGTACTTAGAAATTGATATTGATATCCTATTTTGTTGTAGTACACAACCTATTACACATACTTTCTCTGACATTATGAAATATTTCACATATTCGTTCGTTGAATTTCCAACTTAAAGTCAGATAGTTTTACCGATGTTTATCTCGAAAAGCGGACTAGTTAAATGTCATATACCTTTATTGTTGAGGTATATTATTATTGTTATAGATATAGGAAGATGTGGTGTGAGTGCCAATGAGACAACTTTCCATCAAAATAACAATTTATAAAAGTAAACCATTATAGGTCAACGTACGACCTTCAAAACGGAGCTTTGGTTTCCACCAAACAACAAGCTATTAAGGGCCCAAAAATTACTAGATGTGTAAAAGCATTTTATCGGGAAAACCAACGGTCAAATCTATATATAAAAACAAGAAACGAGAAACATGTATAATTTACATAAACAGACGACAACTACTGTACATCAGATTCCTGACTTAGGACAGGTGCAAACATTTGCTGCTGGATTAAACGTTTTAATGACTACTTAATTAGTTTTGAGAAAGACACATCGTATGGATCAACCAATTCGTGATGATGTCCGTAAAATTTACGGAGTGTCATTTTTAATCTGTCCTCCCCATAACTTTGTTGGAGCACACTCCGGTATATGAAATCAGTATGAATATGCACGAGCATAACGTATCAATTGAGATTGGTAAACACCATACGAAGGGACAGAGGGTATGTTACTGCTGGGATAAATTGGAAATTAATAATTGGGAAGTTGAAATCGTCCCGTTTATCATAGATCTTCCTGTGAAGTCGTCCATTTATGTCAATATTGAGGAAAAGATGAAGGTATGAAGCAGTCCTTCTAGTATCAGTAGTATCCTTAATTTCAAGTTCATATATATGGGATATATGAGATGTAAGTTTTGGCTAAAATATGGGTTATTCAATGATAGGACATCATCAATATATCGGAAACAAAAATTAAAAACCTTCGCAAGGTTCTTTTTCCTTCTGTCTTAATGAATTCTGCTTCATACGAGTACAAAAATAAATCAGCCAGTAGGGATGCACAGTAAGTACCAATTGGAATAATGACTGTCTGTTGAAATATAAATCCTCCAAACTCAACAAATATATTGTCGATTAAAAAGTCCAGCGTTTTGATAATATCTTCTTCTGTATATTTTCTGGTAGATTTAGTGTGGTTCTTCACACAATAAGAATTATTGTAACCCAAAACAAGAAATTTGTATCTACGATTCAAATTATTATAGAAAAAGATCTGTTAATGAGATGGCGAAGTCGATCTTTCAACTGACCATGAGGAATAGTAGAGTAAAGCGTAGAAAAATCAAAAATATCTATGTTGCTGTAAAATTAAAAATATTATATTCGAAGTTTAAGCAGTAGATCTTTCGAATTTTTGAGAATTCAGATCTGGTTAACACCACTGCTAAAATAGATTTCATCACAATATTTTTGAAGCCCATTTTTAACTGTAGAAAGAATAGTAGTCAGTACTTAAGAAAAATATTTAGTAAAACATTTTGATGACCCAGCTATGTATCGTTCTTTATGTGGAGTTTTGTGAAGGTTTGTTATCCAGTATAATGACGGTAAGTTTTCTTCGATTTCTTTGATGTTAATACCAAAATCTTAGAAAGAAAAACAGATTTCTGATTTTGTTAATTTTCGTCCTTGGTAAATGATGTTTAAGAATATGTAAGATTACCAGAATGTCTATTTATTCCAAGCTCTGTAGTGAGACATTAAACATAATGGTTTTTACACATGTGACATATGAAGACAATAATATTTGAGGCTTTATCTGCTGCAAAAACGGCATATTTGTCATGCAAAGAGGATAAAGTATCCACAAGATCCGGATTCTCGAAAGGGCTAGTAACTCTTGTGCTCATTGTACATCAGAGTTTTTTAATACGCTTCTGAATGCATGAACGAATAGTCCTACAAAGTTACCAGTTCTTGTTCGTCTGGTTCGCGCTTTATCCATTTTCTCACATAGTCCTCAATTGCACCAATCAGTAACCTGGGTCTTCAATTGCATCCATCAGTAACCTGAAGTTCCTTTTCCAGTTGATGGGCTGGGAAACTCTATAGTTTGGTCCCTTGGCTAATAAATCTCTTAGATATTCATTGGTAACGATGCCAAGGTCACCAGTAATATCATGTCCAGCTGGACTATATAATTGCATTGCGACGATTCTCATTGGCACCCCGGAGGCTTAGATTTCGCATCTTTGAGGTAAAAGGCCTCTAAAACCCTATTGTGATTGAAAATCTAGGATGCAATAGACTTGGTTAAGCAAAGAGGACCTTGCTAACCCGGGCAACGTTATAGCCGGTTTGTTCTTTGTATTATTTATTTTCATTATGCATTAAGCTACCAAGTTAATGATTCCCTTGGGGAATTATCAACCGGCAGTAAAATTTCTTCTACGAAGAAACTGACATTGACTTGGTTGTAAGAGCCACGTATGTGATTATCTTTATTATTATTTATAACTGTTGATGGTTATTGTCTGTAATACGCTGCTGGCCTGAACGACGTCATAAATCAACAGAAAAAGACCTTGTATATTTCCACTTGCTCACGCCCTCCAAAAACGTTAATCTGAAACATCCATTACGACCTTGACACACATACATGCTGATAATTTAAACCGTAGACTTTAAATACCTACAGTTAAGCAGTGCACATTAGTTTTGGTGAATTTTACATTAGATGGTAAACCATTTACTTTTTTTTGTTCCATTCAATCGAGTTTAAAAATTTACAAAAAAAATAGATTTAACACAAGCTTTGCATTGAAATAGTCTGTTTAAATGTTTATTATTTAAGCCTTACCCATAGATATCATGGATTTCAAAATAAAGCCAGCAAACGAAAATGACATTTTTAATTGATAGAAACAACTTTTAAAAATTGAAGAATTTTTCCGCATATCCGCGCGATCAGATTCTGTAAACAATTTCACAGACAAATTCGAAATTTTAGTTTCTATATCTGTATACTTATATACGGATATGCGGATATGCGGATGTACAGAAGCAAATATGAATATAAACATAATAAAAGTACTTAAAAACACAGATGCTACATACATGTTTATCTTTTTTTGATAGTATAGAAGGGGTTGGTTGTACAAAAACAGTTCAACTGAATATTTGCAAACCAGACAAGGGAAGAATCTATACTGCTTTTTTGAAATGCTGCCAAGAATAAAATGTAATGCTAAAATTGAAAACACAACCTAAATCATATTTTTTGTTTATTTTGAGACTTTTTTTAAACAGAGATGGTACATTACTTGCAGATTTATGGTTCAAAATACACAAATTGCTATTGACTTGACTTTACATAAATGTGCTTATTTACTGATATTTATGAACTTAAAAATATTAAGTAACTGAAACCTTGAGGCTACCATTACATCCTCCCTAAATAATTGTGCATATTGACCAATTTCTTTATGTTACCCCACCATTTGGCCATTTATATTGAACCCAAATACCCTGAGAAATGAGATTCTCATCTTAGATTGACATAACCTGCCCTATATGTGTAATGTATTCATGTTCAAATGCTTAATCAGAAAACCAAATATTGTCAGCTATGTCAATACCTTTATCCTTTTCGTTATTTTCTGTTTTGGGAATCATACCATATCTGCCATATAATAAGGCAGTGCCTGTATTTGAATATCTATGATCCGTTACTGTAGGTACCTTGGAGGGACCAACTGACCATTGAGTACTTTTGTCAGGTAGTCTTTTTCTGCTTAAGTTTTCAGTTTTCTCTGAAACAAATATAATAGAATTTTTGAAATTCTAAGTAAGAAATATGAAGGTTACAATGCAAGATTTTTCTTTTTTAAAACGAAACATTATTATGTACATTCACCCATCTATAAGAAAAACTTTACAAAGAGGTGTGATATTAATTATTATTTTGTTATATCTGTTTTGCTGCAGACGCTTTCGATCTTGTGGTGATTTTAAAATCCTAGCTCTGTCTAAAGAAATATTTGTTATATTGTCGTTTCGTCTCGAAAATATATAGTCAAATCGTCACTCATGGTCTTCCTACGACCGGCAGTAATACCTCTGCCATATTGCGGTGTCCATGTGTATGTGTGGATACAAGAACGCAGTCATGTCTGCTCAGAATGTAGAAGTTTAATCCAAACCTGTAAAGAGACAGAGAGGGTACTACTCACTCATCATGTATTTATCCATTTCTGTAACTCATCGAAAGGTCCAAAAAGGGTCTGTTGCAAAGCAAAACGTGTGTCTCCATCCTATTTGTTATCTTAAAATACTTCAAGAGTAAATAAGGAAGTTAAAAAAAGTATTAAGAAATACTGAGCTAATAATCAAGATCATTCTTCAAACTATATGTAGGATTACTAGATATTAATGTCACTAGCAAATTTCCAAAAAGATAACAAAATCAGTTTATTTCGGGGAGATGAAAATGACTTGGGTTGGGAGATTGGTAAACAAGTTGATTTGAATCATTAAGAGTAAGTAGTAATATACACCCACCTATGAAAATAAGTGTTGCTTTGACATTTCATGTACAGGGATGAAAGATATTATTTTAATCACATTTACGCTAGTATATGAAAATGAAAATGCATAAACTCTGCTAACTTTGTTTTATTTATTCTAATTGTGTATTGTCAAAAACTACCCGAAAATGGTGACGAGAAATCCATTATGTATAACAATCAAAGCAAACATTTGGCTTAAATAGTTTATTTAATGTTCTCAATTGAGTATTTTGAACATATATCTGGGCTAAGGGCGATAACTCTTACCATGTTTCCTTTATGTTTTTGTGACAAGCAGTTATTGACACAGAGATCAACAATTATGTCAGACATTTACTGTTCAAACATGATTAAGAGGATTGTCCAACAGCATCAACGACATGTTGATTGACTTGACTTTACCAATAATTTGAATATTATAGTAAAGCTGATAACGAAAGACAATGATTATACATTCAGTTATAAATTCTTTTCGTAAATATAATCAGAAGTTTACAGTAAAAAACATTTCTGAGTCATTAACCTATATTCATTGGATTGTGTATGCAGTTTTCTTTTCATTCAGTGTTTGGTAAAAAAATATATAAGAGACATTCAAAGACCTAGTTTATACTGGTGATTGAAACATGAAAACAAAAGTATAGGTTGTGCCTTGTTCACCTCTAGTGCACGTTATTTTCATGTATCCAATAAAGCCCTATGTGAAATTTTCTATGCAATTCTGAACAGGATTAATTGTTATCATTGACATATATGTTTTTCCTTTTAAAAATCAAATGAGTCTCAATGTGTTTAAAATGTTGGTTTCACATTTAGTGGGAAACGCTTGTTATATTTAAATAGTTTTATTAAAATTCCTCTGAAAATTGATGCATATTCACAGATAGAATAATGCAAACGACAATGTCGTCGTCGGAAACTGCATGACCAAGCTGAGAAACCACGTTGAATGAGCTTGTCAATGTCAGTAAATTATTTGCAACGAATGATTATCGATGCACTTTCTACAGAAGTTACATGTATGTCATTGTTGTTGTAGTTTTCAATAGTTTCTTTAATTTTATTTTCACCAAGAATCCTGCTGCCTTTGATTTGTAATATCTCCACAAAATAAATATCAATATACTTGAATTCGTTTTGAAAAGCTGATCTTCTTTACTTAGATTGATACTTTATAGTCCAGAAATAACTGTTACATAATGTGAGCATTTAAAAATTGGTCAATTTGCTTATTGCAATTTTATATCTGTATCACAAATGACTGTTTGACATTCAACATACTGTGGATTCATTTATTTTCGTGGGTACCAATTTTCGTGGATTATAGAAAACTTGCAAGTTCATGGCTATTTAATTTCGTGATTTTGCCAAAGTATACATACAAGCCTATAGAAAATTTGTTATTGGTTGAGCATTCAATTTCGTGGTTCACCAGTACCCACAAAAGCCACGAATATTGGTATTCCACGAATAATAATGAATCCACAGTATTACAAAGTCGATATTGTCATTATTTATCTTTTTTTCAATTTGGTCATTACATTAGATGTGCCAAAAAAAACAAAATACAAACATTTACTTTAATTTCAAGGATAAGCCAAGAGCAGTCATTATTCGAAAGATAACTATTGGAAAATTTAAAATCTAACGTGTTTTTTTTTAGTTTACGCTGTGTTTTGGTAGACAAAAGACCGATTTAAATAATTTTAGTTCCAAAATAATAATTTCAAAAGGGACCTTCTCAAATATTTGTGAAAACTCCAATATAAATGATAGTGCTTGGTATAAAATCTATTATTTACTTACCTTAAATTATGAGTGCTTTTTTTGCATTTCAATCGGCATAAATTATTCAGATACAATCTTATTGTGATCTTTTAAGACATGTTTAATTAAAGACATTTTTACCTTTATATTTGGTACCATTATTACTTTCTGGAAATGTTTGTTCTCTCTTTAAATTAACCAATATCAAGTCTTGAATTTCTAGAAGGAAAAAGAAAAGTGTTTAGAAAAAGGGTAACTACAAAAATCCTTTCGAAATAAAAACAATGAAAACAATGAAAACTGTTTGTTTATCATAAGGACAAAATATAATCTTATTGGTAAAAAAACAGGGTTTCTCATCCAGTTTTCTTATTTCTATATAATTATGTGTATTATACAAACAAATATATGTTTTCCTTTAATCAAGACTTGTAATGTCTTATATTTGGAAGGGTTTCCATTGTTGTGAGTTTTGCCTGCTTTAGAATTTTTCCGTAGATTTAGAATTGTTATAAATATAAGGCAGTGAGGTCGTTAATACAAATCAGCATAAAGAAACTGAATGGGTCCATCAATGCCCATGCTACGTCAATCTTCAAAGACCCAAATGTTGCTAAACACCTATCCAACCTCCAAGATAAATATGTTGTTGTCCCCGTAAACAAAGCCCCAAATAGCATCGTTTTTGTCTGTAAAAGTCATTACATTAATTGTTTGATAAACGAATTAGGTATAGACAATTCACTTGGAAACTCAACATATACCCTCACGACACTTACCAAAGAGGAAATCCTGGATAATCATAGGTCTGATCTTTGTTCTTTTGGTATTTCAACCAAAAATAAAGAACTGGATCTTCCATCATTGTATTGGATACCTAAACTACATAAGTGTCCTTACAAACAACGGTATATTGCTAGGTCTTCCAAGTGCTTCACGAAACCCCTTTCTAAATTATTAACATCTATTTTATCAGCAATCAAAGACGGGAATCAAAGTTATTGTGAAACTGCCTATTCTAGAGGTGGCGTAAATCAGTTGTGGATACTTAAAAATTTCAAAGATCTTTTAGAGTACATACAATCTAACTCTCTTTCATCTAGTAACAGTATTAAACATTTGACTTTTCTACTCTTTACACAAATATTCCACATTTTCTTGTCTTAGGGAGGGATAAATCCTACTTTGTAAAGAATCACTCTGATTCAAACAAAAAATTCTCTGAAACCGATATTATCAAGATGCTTGATTTCTTGATTGACAACATATTTGTTACGTTCGGAGGACGTGTTTTTCAACAGACTTTCGGCATCTAAATGGGAACAAACTGTGTCCCTCTACTTGCTGACTTGTTTCTTTATTATTATGAGGCTGACTTCATGCAGGAAAAAAGATAAGAAGTTAGCAATATCCTTTAACTCTACTTTCCGCTATATAGATGCCGTTCTTTCACTAAACAATTCAAAATTTGGTGACTATGTGGATCGCATCTATCCCATCGAATTGGAGATAAAGGATACTACAGATACAGTTAAGTCGGGATCATATCTTGACTTACATCTAGAAATTGACAATGAGGGTCGGTTGAAGACAAAACTTTACGGCAAAAGAGATGATTTCAGCTTTCCAATTGTGAACTTTCCATTTCTAAGTAGCAACATTCCAGCAGCACCTGCATACGGGTATATATCTCCCAATTCATACGATATTCCCGTGCTTGCATTTCCTATCATGATTTTCTTGATAGAGGGTTACTGCTCACAAGGAAGCTATTAAACCAAGAGTTTCAAATGGTGAAGTTGAAATCATCCCTTCGTAAATTTTACGGACGCCATCACGAGTTGGTTGACCGTTATGGAATAACCGTTTCACAAATGATATCGGATATGTTCCTTACGTCGTAACTACAATCCCCGTCCCTTTCATGAATTTGACCTACCGAATTAGACTATTTACCGGATTTGTAATCACATAAGCAACACGACGAGTGCCGCATGTGGAGCATGATCTGCTTACCCTTCCGGACCTGAGATCACCCCTAGTTTTTGGTGGGGTTCGTGTTGTTTATTCTATAGTTTTCTATGTTGTGTCATGTGTACTATTGTTATTCTGTTCGTCATTTTCATATTTAGCCATGGCGTTGTCAGTTTCTTTTAGATTTATGAGTTTGACTGTCCCTTTGGTATCTTTCGTCTCTCTTTTAAGGATACCTTTGCTTGCATATCCTCTATCTAAATTTTGCCCAGTAAATGCGTATAAAAGGATGTGTTATTTAAATCCTTGCACTTCAGACGATGCCGCTTTTTCTTGTACAAAAAAGGAGAAATGCATACCAATTAATTATAACCAGTTTCAGAATAAATTGAGAGAATTATTTTGTAAAGTTTGGTAAAATACAAAATTATTTTCTTCCCATAGTTTCCGAAGAGGTGGAGCAACGTTGGTATCGAAGGCAGGAGTTTCAGATACAGTAGTAGTACAGTTACTCTTAGACAGAGGAAGCGAGGTTCACCAGGTTTATGATATGAAACACACACCTCTAGCGTCTGCCTGCAGTGGTCATCACTTGTCATACAAGCAATTACCAGAGGTGTTTTTCCCATTCCAGCAACCTGGTCAACCTCACATGACTGTTTCGTTTTATCAGCCTGATTAACATTTGTCTATAAGTAACTGTACTATCTTCTTATTTTTTCCTAAACAAGCAATTGACAGAGGTGTCCGCTCCGTTTTTTTCAACTTGGTTAACATAACTACCTTTGTCTATAAGTAACTGTACTATCTTCTTATTTTTTCCTAAACGAGCAATTGCCAGAGGTGTCCGCTTCGTTTTATCAACCTGGTTTACATCACTCCCGTTATCTATAAGTATATGAACTATCTTCTCGTTTTCTCCTTTACAAGCAGCGGTAAGAGGTGTTACTCCCATACAATCAGCTTGGTTGACATTACTTCCTTTGTCAACGAGTAGCTGTACTATCTTCTCATCTCCTCCGCTACAAGACCTTGTCATATGCATGATATGTGCATGTATCATATCATCAACCCGTTTACCATAATATTTTTCATGTTGTTCTTCAAACATTCTTTCATTTTCATTTTTTCCACTACAAGCAACTGTAAGAGGTGTCATTCCCAAACCATCAACCTGGTTAACCAGACTTCCATTGTCTATAAGAACTTGTACTATCTTCTCATTTCTGTATTTACAAGCCATTGTCAGAGCAGTGTTTTCTTTATCATTAACCTGGTTAATATCACTACCGTTTGCTATAAGTAATTGAACTATCTTCTCATTTCCTCCTTCACAAGCTATTGTCAGGGGTGTCTGATTAAAAACATCAACCGTGTTAACATCACTTCCTTTGTCTATAAAAAAACGCACCAATTTCTCATTGTTTTGTCTACAAGAAATTGCTAGAGGTGTATGTCTACGTCCATCCATCAGCTTAGCATCACTTCCTCTGTCTATAAGTAACTCCACAATCTTCTCATTTCCTCCTATACAGGCAGTTGTCAGAGGTGTCTTGTTGTTTCTCCAAACCTTGTTAACATCACTTCCTTCGTCTATAAGTAATTTAACTATCTTCTCATTTCCTCCCTCACAAGCAGCCGTCAGGGGTGTTTGGTCATATCTACCAACCATGTTAACATCACTTCCTTTGTCTATAAGTGACTGTACAATTTTTTCATTTCCTTTCAAACAAGCAGCCGTCAGAGGTGTCTGTTCTTTACCATCAACCTGATTAACATCACTTCCTCTGTCTAGAAGTAACTGAACAATATTCTTATTTCCTCTTTCACAAGCAGCCGTCAGGGGTGTCTTGCCATTTCTACGAACCTTGTTAACATCACTTCCTCTGTCTAGAAGTAACTGAACAATCTTCTCGTTTCCTCGCTCACAAGCAGCCGTCAGTGGTGTCTGGTGATATCTACCAACCTTGTTAACATCACCTCCTTTGTCTATAAGCAATTGTACTATCTTCTCATTGCCTCCCTCACAAGCAGCCGTCAGGGGTGTCTGGTCATAACCATCAACCTTGTTTACATCACTTTCTTTGTTTATAAGTAACTGTACAATATTTTCATTTTCTTCCGAACAAGCAGCCGTCAGAGGTGTCAATTTTATACCATCAAACAGGTTAACATCACTTCCTTTGTTTAAAAGTAACTGAACTATATTTTCATATCCTCCGTTACAAGCAGCTGTTAGGGGTGTACAGCTACCACTACCAACCTTGTTAACATCACTTCCTTTGTCTAAAAGTAACTGAACAATCTTCTCATTTCCTTTACTACAAGCAGCTGATAGAGGTGTATACCCCCATTCATCAACCTTGTTAACATCACCTCCTTTGTCTAAAAATACCTGTACCGTTCTCTCATCTCCTCCCTCACAGGCAGCAGTCAGAGGTGTATACTTAGATTCACACTTCTTAAGATCAACATTTTTAGAAATAAAGTATTGACATATATCATAATATCCCCGTAAGCATGATTTAATGAGAGGTCCTTCTGTCTCAAAAAAGTAATCTGTATGTCTACCGTATGATGGATTCTTTGGTTTCTGATATATTTGTGGAATAAGTACTTCGTCGTCTATTGACTTCAATATTTTGATAATAGAAGTTCTATATGCTTTATACTTCATTTGTGTATTATAGAAACAGTGATTCAACTTTCCAAGTTGTATATCGCTTTTAATTCTCCCAAAATATTCCATTTCATACCTCTCTGCTATCATAATAGTAAATTTGCAAACTTGTTCATCATCATTTCCTATTTGTGTTCTTTGATTGAAAACTCGGATGTTTGCATAACGTAATATACATTGGACCATTGTGTCTTTTTTGCCGAAGTAACTGCACATAAAATCAAACAATTGGTCATGTATCACCCTATACTCATTTCTTTTTTTCAACATGTAAGTACCAATCATGCTGTCCAAAGCTGACTGAATTTTACTTCTTGATGTACCTCGATTGATTCCGCAGATCTCAAAAATGTTTTCCCAGACCTGTCTGTTTTTGGTACTATTTTCAATATACAAATCAAACAACGATTCCGTCATGATACCATTATAAATAACACATAAAAATAATGAGCAATACTTGTCTGGATATAATGCTTTAAACTTCTCCCATTCCTCTTGATAGGTTTTGAAAGGGCATTCTAAAAAATCAGTTAGATTAAAAGATTGGTTTTTAGAATGAAGATAACACATCAGTGGTGTAAAATCTACATTTTGCTCTTGTACCAGTTGGATTTCAGCTTCAGATAAATAATTTCTACAGATCTTTATTTTGTCCTCCCTTGTATATCTTTCAGACAAATTAAAGATATTGGATTTGAAAACAGAGTATGCTTCTTTGAATTTTTCATCATTGTAAATATCTAATCGACAAGTTGCAACTACTTTTGTCTTTCCTTTTTTCAGAATTCTCTTTAACTTTTCTTCGTTATCCATCCAATGATCAATTTTAGACATGCTAACTGTGAATCGTCCACAAATGTCATCCAGAACAAACATCTGGAAATCATCCTTTTTATAATGTTGCAGTATATCCTGGATACCAATACATGGAATTATATTATAATCGTTATTCTTCTGTACTTTTAAAGCAACATTCTGCATTAACATGCTCTTACCAATACCTGGTTCTCCTATTATTAAGACGCTGTTTTCTGATTCCATGATCTCTGAAATCACGTTTACTACAGGCGTATCAACAAAACTAGCTTCTTGCCAAAATTCAATCTCGCCTTTCTGGTGATCTAGAAAAAAAGCAAACTTGAATTTTAACTTTTATTCAAAATAAACTCGGATCGCGTTTTCCATTAGCACTTTTTATACCAATTTTTTTTTTAATTTAAAACTTAAACCTATCACATATCTATTCATGATTTAGATTCTTATTCCCATCCCAAAATATGGATTGTGTATTAAAACCAAGTGTTGGTATTAAAAAAAGTGTCGTTTTTTCATACAAAACGTATTATAAAAGCACTGCTTTAAGGCCTTTTAAAGTGCGATTTTCAGTGTAAAAACGTTTTTGTGTATTCGTGAACAATTAGAAATTCAGAGAAACAAGTCTGAATAAGTCATCACAAAAATCTTTTAAATGCAAAGAATTTCATACATTATTACTACAAGGCTGAATTTGTGATTTCTCTTTATTGTAGATTCGGATGGAATGGAAAACTATTGTAGGTTTAATGAAATGTAGCCCAATCATTCCACATTATATTGTATTTTTATGTATATGCATCTTTTATTTTACTTATCTGTGGCAGCAAGTTATATATGATGGGTTTATACTAAATTGCTTGTATTGTCGGTTGGTAACTTTTTAATTGTTAAGGTGACGCAGATTTTTTAAAAGCTGAAAATTTGGCTGAACAGCATTTATATATCAAGACTTATATTAATAGAAATTAACATGCATCAGAAAAGTAGGGTCAGCTTAAAAGGATAAACACATCGGGATAAGAATCCCAGCAAAAGATATGAATCAAATAAAACCATCGAGTTTTTTAGTCAAAATTGCCCAAGCATGTTTATCTCATTTATAACCAGAGCCTTGAAGGATCCTAAATCGCTCAATTGGTTAAACTTTTATTTAAAATGTGTTGAAACCAGTTCTATTAACAAAGGTTCACTTAGTTGTAGATCTACTGATGATTAAGGAAGATAACAGTTATTTTTATCTTTTATAGTTTCCGGGAATTTAGCTAAAACAAATAAGTAAATTAAAAATCAATTAAACGACATAGTTTTATTAATAGAGTTCATGAACATTCAATTCTTTAAATGTTGACTTATTTAAAGATCTTATCTATTAATGTTTATAATGAGGTTTTCAGAAAATTGGGGAATAAGATGTTATAACAAAAAAATGGTTGATAAAAGCAGTGTTGTATGTGACTGCAAAAATGAATGTCTATATGTGATTCGATATATGTTAACATGTTTCCCTTATCTACCAATTTGCATGACTTTGAGGGATGCAACAACACCAATTGAAATGCATATTTATGGTTATACAACACATCAATTAAACAAAAAATGACACAAATGATAATGTCAATCTCAGTAAGTGTCAAATGACAGATAAAAGAACTGTCTTCATAATTAAAGATAGCAATAAAATTATCCATTGGATGGCATCACTAGCTCAAACTCATCAAACTAATGAAAAACAACTGTCATATTCCTCATGTAGAAACTGATGGATTAAATCTCGTTTTAATGCAAGTTATATCTCTCTTTTGTTATACAGTCGCATTACATCTAGTTATGTTGACAACAATGTTGAACAAAACAAACAGTTTAATAATGGAAAATTATCAAAAATAGGGGAAAAACAGTCACCATTATGTGTCAATTAATCTCCATCATTATAGAATTTAATAAATCTATCAAACAGAAAAAACAAAGTGGCATAAAAACAACAACACAAAGGCGATTAGATTGAATGGTCATTTAGTATACAGATCCAATTAACATTGACATTAGCTTATATTTGATTTTCAACTGTTAACTGATTCAGAAGAATATCGCTAAATTATATTCCTTAGGGTACGTTTTTAAATTTATAAAACGGAAAAAATTTAGTCTTTCAAAATGCGCTCTTCACTTTTAAATTTATTAATAGAATTAATTTGCATTGTTTCCTGCAATTCTATATTACAACAAATTCATAAAATGTAGTTATATCACTTACCTAATAGTGTGCCTTGATGTTCCACTTTATCCAACAACCTCTACAAAGAAAGATGATATAAAATGTGATACATGAAATACACGATTAAGCTTTACATTTGTTCATCTTTCATTGCTGAAAAAGTTGCTTGTTTTTATTTTCTTATTTAAAGTGTATACATAATATGCACAAAACTATTTCTATAAGGATACAAACTCCTATGAAGAAGTTTCAGAATAAAAAAAAAGAATCTTAATCTTCTGTAGTATTGGCAATATGGCTCTCAAGAGCCTGGGTTGCACACTTGTGTCTACTCTAGTTTTGGAAATCATGTAAATAAAAACCATAAGTTATAAATACATTTACCCTAATAATGAGCCAAAACAAAACTAGACGAGGGTTCCATTGACCCTGACTAACCAACCAGGTCTGTGGGAAATCACTTAATATAAGTAAGCTGACTAAAAGAGATACTTATAAAAGTTTACAATAAAATTAACACTAAATAATTCTGAAAATGAAATATATCGAGGAGAAATTATAAGCACTCTCCTCTGAATAAAAGTACACCCCTGGAAAAAAATCAAGTCATCCTATTGTAGTCTTATCATTATTAAAATCAGTTTTAAAGTTGTGACAATTCGAAATTGTTTTTAAGATTTTCCTCATAGAATTATATAAACCCAATGTGAACCATATTTGTGAAGTGCAGGGTCTTCGGTTACATTTTCAATCAATACACTCTCAAAATGAATGTGTTTATGTTTAATTCTTTTTATCCAAGTAGATAAAAAGGATTAGATGTTTATAAAAGACTTTAAAATATCTACGAAAAATAGTTAAAATTAACACTTCAAAGGGCAAAAACTTCTAAAGAGATCAATTTTGATCAGTTTGACCTGCTTAACACTTTTAAGATCCGACATTTGCTCTAAATGCTTTTGTTTCAGAGATATAAGCTAAACACCTTTTTCGTTCAAATTATATATATGACGGCCATGTTGGTAGCTAGGTAAAGTCATCTGGTACATTTTTCTACACTAGACACCCTGGGGATGATTTCGTTCAAGTATCGTTTACCTGGCCCAGGAATTTTAGGAGAAAAATTACCAAAATTTACAGTAAATTATGAAAAAATAATTTTAAAGGACAACAACTCCATACGTTTTTAATTGATCATTTTGGTCTTATTTGTAAAACTTTTTCTTTGCTGATTTTTTTGTTGTTGCTATTTACGCTTTATATCTATCTTTTATAATTCTCATGATGATAACCAAAAACTGCAAAATTTCCTAAAAACTTACAGTTCAAGGACAGCAACCCATCTACGGGTTTTCTGATTTGTCTAAAATTTACAGGGAAGATAGATTTTGACCTGATGAACATGTTTATTTTGTCAGATATGCTCTTTATGCTTTAGTTTGCGATATATAAGCAAAAAATATATATATATCATCTCAACCTATTGTTTGCCCTTGGGGTCATCTTGATTCGTTGGCAGAGTCGTTAAAGGACGATAACTCTAATCAAGATACAACTGAATATTTCAACTATGGTGGCTTATTTGTAAATCTTCTATTGCTGATCATTTATACTTTTAACGTTCTATGTTTCTGTTATAGTTTTAACGATTAAAAGGCAAACATGAAAAATTTAGGAAAGTGCATTAACTTCGGGAAAAGTCGATTAACGACTTCAGGAAGAAGTCGATTAACGACTTCAGTCGAATAGAGATATTATATATCATGTCATGCTGATCTCTTTAGTTATTAAACATGTATACTTCTCTATTTAGGTTACAAGATAATCAGCAAATAAAGCAAATCAATGGTTTAAATCCTCACAATATGGTGTCGATCTTAATCCGGTTAACTTATCTAAAGATCTTGTCTCGCTGATCAGTTTCACAATTTACATTTACAGTTTCTTTCTATCTATTACAACTCTTGTGAAATAAGAGTTTTTTTTTCTTATTCAAGGGCAGTTTTAGCAGACAGTAGATAGATCCCATCATTCTGAATATGTTTGCCCCGGTCAAATTTACTCTTTCTAATATGTTTTCAAGATAATAGCCAAACTTAGTATTTGACCCCTTTGGTCTATTTTAAGTTATGTCGGCTATGTTGTTTAGTAGACAGGGTCATAGTAAAGTTGATTTTCAATTGAAGTAGTAGTTTCTAATAAAAAGAAATATGTAAATGTTGATTGACAACGATGAATGACAACGCCGACGGAAGACGATGATGACCACGGACGACAAAATACAGAGTTAAGCTTTCTTCATCCCTTAAGCCAGGTGTGGTAAAAAAGGGAAAGTTTATAAAAACTGAAAAATCAAATGTTATCAACTTACAGATCATGTGAGGCAGGTTTACTACATGTTCCGTTTTTCGAAAAAAAAAGCTTGTCAATTATTTTATCGGAAAGATACAAAACATTATGCACTAAAGTAACATATCAATATACATTGGAAAGTGACTTTTCCTAGAACATGAACAAGTTCAGTATTTTTGTTGTCTTATTTTGTATCCACCTTTTCAGATCTCTCCAGTTTTGTTAAAGTCAGAAACAATAAACAGTTGAAAGATTTTGTGCGTTGATTGTTTGAATGTAGGCAGTCCATAATTTCACTTAAAAAGATCCAAAGGTAAAATAAATCTCATTAGCTTCAAATGCATTTACTAAATTCTAACTTACTTTGATCTCCAAAGAAGTATTATCTGTTTCTTTTACTACATGTTTTAAACTTTCAACTAAAACATGCAGTAGTCGGCAAATCTCGTTTGTATCATTCAAAGAACTTGGACCTGAAAGGTAATAGCGTAGCAGTTAATTTCAGCATTGAATTTCTTTACCACTGAGAGATTTATGAAGTTAAACTAAATCCAACCACTGATGTTCATCCTTCTATCAGATTTATCAGTGTCATGCACCAAATGGTTACTTAAACAACAACAGGAGCCAATCTATTCTATTCTTGATGAGGGCTTGTTCATCTTTGTTCTCGATTTAAATATCAATCCACAACATGCCGTACTACTAGATCACAAGGTCAGCTTAGTTATCCTTGGTTTTAACAATTTAACTGCAACATAACTTATTCCACCAACATTACTACAGCGAATGTAAATGCTTATATGTAATATGATTATGCACCGTTATAATGATACTGTTTGATTTGCCAGAATTGGTCAGTTAATGCCAATCAACTTGCTTTTTGTGTATAATAAATCATATCATTTAGGTATAACAGTACTGTAGTTGAAGAGTTGCAAATGTCAATTGTCGATTTGACGGTCACAAATGCAGTTTAACTGCGATGCGTAGCTGAGACAGTAACACGGATATTTCAGACCATCAAATCAAAATTGAAGGTTGCAGCTCTTCAACTACAGTACTGTTATTCCGATCCTAATGAATTACAAAAAACAAACGATACGTTAAAGCTTGACAAATGTAAACATTTAACATACAAACAAATTCCGCAACTCTTCAAGAATCATGTATGCGCAAAGACGTCATGGCTACACATCACGTCAAACAAATAGAAACTTACACACTGGAGGTTAAAATGTTACCTCTATGATTCAAATTCAGATAAAATTACATTAAAACGAGGTAGGTGTAATTTTATTTTCGATATTATTGTAGTAATTGAACATTTGTTCATCCATCAATTCAAAATGTCGGGCCCCTTCTTAGTTACGTCTGATCAACTGTGGATTTGATGATAACTGTTTGCCAATAAAAAGAATTGTTACATAAAAATTGCATTAAAAACTGTTCTTATCATTGCGTCTGATATAACAGCTGGTAAGTTAAAATCCCTAAGGATATTAAGAGGGTTAGTACATGTAGTCAGTGCTTGTGTTTTGGATTGAGGGGTAGCAAAAGTATTTCTATATTAGTAATATATTTTCCATTGTTTATAAAATATATAAATAGGTTTACAAGTTCTTTTCATCCATTCATCATAATCATACCCATGCTTAAATAAAAAAAAATATATTTTGCTTGCAAATACGGTAATGGATTTACAACGATATCTATGCGAAGAGTGTCAAGTTGTCTCCTACAAGTATGTAATATATCCAGATGAAACTTTAATTCTTTTTCAAACAAGAACCCATAATTATTAGTTCATTACCATTTATTTCCCATTTTTCCATTTCCAGTAGGGTTTGACTTTCATCAGTTGAACTCATAGAGAGGTTCTTGACAAGGTTCGTCATCAGCCGGAATGAATCTGCATACTTTACAGCGTCCCACTTAGTGAAATCACAATGAGCCCATTGATTTCTTACTTTGTCTCGTACCTGATATAGAAACATTTATACGTCATGTATAACTTGTATTTAAAATCTTCAATTAGTAGTCGTTTGCAATCCCAATAACAGGAAATCACATTTGTATTCAGTGACTGGTCACTACATTGTTCTTGTTTACCTTAGACAAGCTTTACAATGTAAAAATTAAAAGGGAGTAAATGTTTATCATGACGTACACCTTTTTTAATATTTTGACACCCAAATTACCATAATTACAGCATTTCAAACACCTGTGTTTTTTTTTTACTTTTGAATAATTTCACAGTGATTGGTTCAAACTATGCATTGGATCTGTTGTGTGTTTTGAAATTTTCTATGGATATTGAAAAGTAATGTTCTGTCGTAATACACATAGATATAGATAGTCATATATCAACTTTTTTTATGATTTACATAACTTCGTAAATACAGTTCTCTTGTCATAACAAATGGTGATTTATAATCACTTGGTCATACCAACTTATGTTGAACTTAACTTTGTAAACGAAAGTTTCCTGTTCTCGTATTAAAGAATAGTGTTGAATGGTATGTCATTTCCGAATATCAACTTGTTTTAAACATATATTTGTAAATTAGGCTTCTCTCGACAATATGAGATAAATAGTGGTTTAGAATTAGAGAAAATTGGTTTTACCAAGGAATATCAATACCTTAAATCACTGAAAAAGAATATAGTCAAATAATAAATATTTTTGGTGAGAGGGGAACCGGGACTGGGGGGGGGGGGGTATTTTGGGAGACAAAAAAGGTTTAATTTCGGTAAGAGATCAGTGTACATAGATACTAAACGTACATCTTTAGCATCTGACTTTACAGCTACAGGGAACTTGTCAATGCTGATGATCAATCCCAACACAGCGGAGGAGTCGCATGTTTCGTCAAATCCTGTATATTGTGCCATGTGTGGCTGTAGAAATAGCTTGGAGAAATCAACAACACTCTTGATTGTGTAGTCGTACTTTTCGAATTGTTTACCATACACTGCTTTGTTGTTGTTGACAGCTTCGTAATACAGGTAGGCTTTAGTTGGTTGATATTGTTTTAAACGTGCAGTATATGTTTGCGTATCAATCTTCTGTTTGAGGATAAGTTCGTCATAAAGTGCAGTCAAAATTGGAAGAACATATTTTCTGAGTGCTGGTGATATTATGCTATGAAGACATGTTCCAACAACTAGGTATCTTTTCTGGTTATCATCTAAAACTGCAGGCGTTGCTGTAACAAAGATTAACATATTATTTTTCTCATCAGTCAAATGCAGAACGCATCAACTCAAACTTTGATTAGGTTAATCTTTCATATGTCTATTGTTATAAGTGTTTCAACAGTTATATGATACATTATCAGTTAATGTTTAATTGTACCTCCTTTTACCATTATGTTCATTCAGTCTGTGGTATACATTTCATACACATATATGCACACAAATTAACATGTTTAGAAGACACTCACATGCAAATATAAATGTTGAAGAACGGGTTGCTCATGAAAGGATTAAACATTGATGTGGAGTATAAAGGGGACAAGGAAACAACTCGTTCAATAAAATAATACATAAGTTAGAGGCGGAAGTAATTCAAACTTACGATGTTTGATGTGGTTCGTTAGTGTTTCTCGTTTTCGTTTTTAGATATAGATTTTAACGTTGTTTTGCCAGTTTGAATTCTATTTAGATGTTTTTGTGTTCTGTTAAATTGTTCCTTTTAAAATTGTTTTACGATGATGACTGATGTACCCATATTTTGACTATTTTATTTAAAGTGTCTGTTTAATTAATGCATCAATGTAAATATAACGGAATTTGATGAGACTGTCATCAAAGTAAGAGGGTTAGCGCTATAAAACCAGGTTTAATCCACCATTTTCTACATTTGAAAATGACTGTACCAAGTCAGGAATATGACAGTTCTTGTTTATTCATTTTTGATGCCTTTTGTTATTTGATTTGCCATGTGATTATGGACTTTCCGAATTGATTTTACTCTAAGTTCAGTATTTTTGTAATTTAACTTTTTACACGAGTCAATTATGAGCCCTTTAAATCTTGCTGTTCGGTGTGAGCCTAGGCTTCGTGTTGACGGCCGTACTTGACATATAATTGTGGTTTGGTTTTGTCTCATTGACACTCATACAACATAATTGGGTTGCTAAAACTATGGCAAAATTTAGCCATTGGATAGCTTTTTCAGTGCATGCTATTTATTGGCTAATTCTCTATTGCTTTAAAACAAAATTGAAGTGTGGTTCGTTAGCCACTCGTAAAGTGACCAGTGGTTACAAGTTAAACAAGTGAAACTGCGAGCTACTGCTCACTGATGATACCCCCGCCGCAAGTGGATAATATTAATTGTGTAAAAATATGCAAGTGTTCGGTAAACAGGAAGTTGTCGAGTGATGAATCTAAAAACGCATCACACGGTATAGCTGACTTATATAAATCCTGAAACCAAATTTCAGAAATCCTTGTATTGTAGTTCCTGAGAAAAATGTGACGAAAATTTTCAACTTGGCTATCATGTGTAAAATCATACAAGTGTTCGGTAAACAGGAAGTTGTCAAGTGATCAATCTGAAAACGTATCACACGGTATAACTGACTTAGATAAACCCTGAAACCAAATTTCAGAAATCCTTGTATTGTAGTTCCTGAGAAAAATGCGACGTAAAATATTCATGGGACGGACGGACTGACTGACGGACTGACAGAAGGACAGACAGAGGTAAAACAGTATACTCCCCCCCTTTTTTTAAAGCGTGGGTATAATTACTTAAGTAATGTTTAACTGCTCCTTACTACTCATGTGAGTAACCATAATTCACAGTCTTCCCAATTCAGTAATAAACTATCTCAACGTATGTGGTGATTTAACGCCTTCTGAACCAATTGTTTAAAAATATTTAATAAACGTGCGGTTGCCGATGATCTCAGAAGGTGATTGAACGAGTTTAAGGATCATGACATTTATCAGTTCACTGCATGAGTCAAGATGATTATTAAAAATGAAAATTTATTTGATAATCATAAGAGAATCATATTCTTACATAGTTACTCATTAATTATCGGATTAATCAATGCTCGATAGTTAAATATTAATCGATTTTAACTATCTAAGTTGGATGATTCCGATGATTAAAATCAAACAATTTTATTTTTGACCCTTTGATCCATAATGTAAACGGGCCTCAAAATATGAAGTGTCAATACACGGTCAGCATATACAAAAAACAATAATTCAAGTTTTTCATGAAATCAATCAAATTTTTATTTTGGACCATTTGGACCTCAATGTGGAATAATATAAAAACGGGTTCCAAAATCAAAAGAACTAAATACACAATGAGCATGTTAAACAATTTCAAATATTAAAGACTTGGAAGTAAACCCGATTGAAATTGGTCAAGGAATAAGCGATGTAATCAAAGTATTAGTAAACTATTGTTCTTGGTCCAATTTACCTAAAATCTGAGTTTACTTATGTAACGTTTACCTAAAAGGTAAGGGCTATTACCTTGACATAAATCCAAACCTTTATTTTGAGGTGTGGAACCCAGTGGTACAATTTCAAAGAAAAAAACATATACTTTTAAACAAGTATTTGTCCTGAAACCAGAAAACTTATTGTGTTTGTCCTTTTTGATCCCTTTTTCCAAACAATTTGGAGAATAAGTTCAATAACTCTGCAAAACAATCATTACCTTACTTTTAAAGTTTTTAACCTCATGGTACAATTCCATAGAAATTCAAACACTAATACCTAGGATGACCCACGTCAATACTTATTTAATATGGGTTGTTGTAGGTGTAGTGTCCTAATCATAATTTAGATTTAGAAAATGTATAACTTTTGATAAATTGCGTAGGTAGACAATCATATAGACATGTCCGTGTAGGTTGGTGTCGTGTGATGTGTTGGAACAGTTGAATACCAAAGTGTGAAAAGAGGCATATAAAGACAACCGGGAACACTAGGAATGATAATCGAGAAAATATCACCTTTGCTTTGAGCTCAGATCTGAGTTTACTTATGTAACGTTTACCTACGGTGATATTTTAGCTATCCAAAAATTACAGACATTTCAAATAACAAGTACTATTAATGGAACATTATTTACTTTAACATATACATATGCAAAATGTTTCCACCTATTAACATGTTTTAAAGCTGGACAATAAGACTTATTCTAGCAGCACGTTCTATCACCCCACCCCCCCCCCCCCACCCCCCACCTCCCACCCCCACGAATGAGATTTATAATCATAAGTTGTCTGTGAAAACATTGTCGTTCGGACGACGACGATGACGAAGAGTACGTCATACCATTGTACGACCAATAAGTTTTCCATTCGTAAGAAAACTCCAATATCGTGATAATTCCAGTTTATGAATATTGAATACAGATACCTGTTACTCGCGGTAGTTTTGCAGCTGTCTCGTCCATTTTATCTTGTAATTCCTTTGGTATTGAACGCTTTCTACTTCCTGATGTTGAAGATTTTTCTTCCATGTTGTTAGTAGTGATATATGTCACAGCGTGATTATCTTATCTTCCATTTCTTCATCATTCTTTGTTTTATACAACTTTGACAACTATATTTGTATTGTCATGTCATTCTGTAATAATAAAAGCAAAGTTCAGCTTTTCATTTATCGGTAAGAATGCTCTTGTCTGTATTTAAAGCTTTTTCTGAGGGTTTATATGAATGGTCATTAATGTTAAATGGTATTCATTCTGACAAATTATGGATAATGAGACGCTTCTCAATATGTGTTTCTCTTGAAGAAAAAAAAGCTCAGTGTTTTTTATTTCGCAAAATTACCATCTGGAATAGATTGTGAATTGCATATAATTTATTACTTCCCATCAATTCGTGTTGCGATACCGGGATCAAATTGGAATAGGTATTATACCTATATTTCAGTTTTCGTTGAAATTCTAGGACAAACAGATTTTTCTTCGAATTTGTTGTGTTTAATACAAATTCAGTTTTTATACAATTTGACTCAGGAGTCAAGATCAAATTACACATTATACTTATACTTTCATTATTTTTTCAATCCTAACACATATTTTTTTCTCACATTTTTTGTCATATTATTAACAGTGAGTATAGTGGTCTAATTTGGTGTCTGATGGTTAGTTGGCACATATAGTCCATCTCCTGTTTAATATTTTAGCACTTTTTTTTTAATTTCAAATTGTGTCACTAAGAATTGATAAGTTATATAGGTATTAATAATACATAATGACCAGAAACAATATGAAATAACATAAGTTATAAAGCCTCTTGTTCAGTTGTTTTCGTTTGTTTATGTGTTTAATAAGTGGTTCTCATTTCTCGTTTTTGAATAGATTAGACCGCTGTCGCTGTTTTTCCTATTTGAAATGACTAACACTTGTATACTTTAATAATGTGCTGTTTCGTGTAAACCAAGGCTCCGGGTTTAACGCCGAATTTGATCTATAATTGAAAACCGTTCAAACATTATGACTTGTATTAAGAGTTGTCTCATTGGCACCCCTACCGCATCTTCTTATTCAAATTGTATATCAATTTTAGTTTGAATACAAGCATACTAATCGTCTCTCTAACTGTGAATGTTTTTACAACAACTTAGTTTCTTTTTTTTTTTTAAAAGATCTAATGAATATTTATTGCAGCTCATGTTAACCGACAGTAAGACAAATCATTTTCTAAATAACATTGATCTCGAATCGTCGAGCAGGGGCTCTAAAATTAGTTTTATGCATACTTATCTGTTAAGAGAAATAACGGCATGGAAGTTCATCTTTCTTAAGCTTGAGGGAAACTTTAATACTTGGAAACAAAACAATTCTTCATAAGTTTTCAACTGTATGAGAAGCATTTCCGGATATCTGTTCGGTAAATTGTATAGAAGTTTGTGTTACCTTTCGTTAACCTTTTGATATAAAAGATGTAACAAACACAGTGTTATCACCTTCTTATTGATACGATTGTGGAGATGGTGGAGCACATTTATATACATATGATCTGTATATAATTGTCCTTTTAACTGAAATATTGAAAAGGTTATTAACCTTACAGTCATACGGATATTGATATCGGTACACAGTATGATTTTTTTATAAATAGTTTGACAATTAACTTTTTTTGTCAAACATCCATACGTCAGTTAACGTCTGATACGATGCTTTTTGTCCGCAATTTGCTTTTGGTCCGCTTTTCCTTTTGTCCGATAATTTTGCTTTTTGTCCGACACTTTTGCTTTTTTCCGTTGCTTTTTTTCCGTTTTGCCTTTTGTCCGATAATTTTGCTTTTTGTCCGTTGCCCTTGGTCCGTTTTGCTTTTTGTCCGCTGATTTTGCTTTATGTCCGGTATAAAAATTTGTATATTTATGAAGGTTTCATTTTGAACTTCAAAAAATCATCACAGGGTATCTTATTTTAAAAAAAAAATCAGATTACCTCGCCTACCAACCACGATGGTCAAAATGACTGAAATAGAACATACGGGGTAGGTTTGTCTATTATTTTGAAACCATTAAAAAGAGAGAAAATCTGCCAACAGCATGATGTTGAGCTCTACCAATTATCAAAACTATCAGATGACCAAACATTGGTTTCCCATTCTCTAACTATAGTTGACCCACACCCAAAGTTATGAAACTTAAACATGATGCTTATTACCGCATAACCCAGATCAAGCTTGAGTTTTGGATTGCGTCATTTTTACTGTTCTAGAGTTATGCCCTGTTGGAAATGGAAAAACTGCTGAAGTTTTTATATCCGTTCTTTTTAACTGTAATTTGCCTTAAAAATGGTATTAATCCTTTATATGTGAGTATACCACAAAACACAGGTCAATTATGGATTTTGGTAGCCTCTTTTTTCCTGATATGCCCTATATAAATGGGGAAAATACTGACTTTATCGTTTGTCTTTTCTAATTTAATATAAAAAAGAAGATCAGGTATAATTGTCAAAAGACAAATCTCCCCATGAGACTAAATGACACAGAAATTAACAAATATAGGTCATTGTCCGGCCTTCAACAATGAGCAAAGCAAATACCGTATAGTCAGCCCCGAAAAGACAATGTAAAACAATTCAAAAGAGAAAAACTTACGGCCTCAAGCAGATTTGATGAACACAATGCTTATTACAACTGAAGTTAGATCAAGTACAAAATTGGGTAGTGTCAATTTTGTCGTTATCAAGTTACGTCCCTTTTTAAAGTTATATGCAAGTAGGAGCATTATATGTGTCCCATGCACTTATTTACAATTTGTTATAGGATTAATTGACCTAAAATGACAAACTTTTTGCCAGCTATCTTGAAAATTAAAATAGATACAGGAAAACTTTATGTTGATAAGCAAGATCTGTTCTACAACAGAGGAACAAAAGATACCCTCGGGAAGGTCAAACTCATAGATTGAAAATAAAGTGACAACGCCATGGCTAAAAATAACAAGAGGCTCTAAAGAGCCTACGTCGCTCACCTATGTCTATGTGAATTTTTAACAACGGCAGCAGATGGATTCATGACAAAATTGTGTTTTGGTGATTGTGATGTGTTTGTACATCTTACTTTACTGAACATATTGCTGCTTACAATTATCTCTATTTATAATGAACTTGGCCCAGTAGTTTCAGTGGAAAATGTTAGTAAAAATTTACAAATTTTATGAAAATTGTTTAAAATTGACTATAAAGGACAATAACTCCTTAGGGGTCAATTGATCATTTCGGTCATGTGTTGACTTGTTTGTAAATCTTAATTTGCTGAAAATTATTGCTGTAAACAGTTTATCTCTATCTACAATAATATTCAAGATAATAACCAAAAACAGCTAGATTTCCTTAAAATTACCAATTAAGGGGCAGCAACCCAATAACGGGTTGTCCAATTCATCTGAAAATTTCAGGGCAGAAATATCTTGACCTGATAAACAATTTTACCCCGGTCAGATTTGCTCTAAATGCTTTGGTTTTTTAGTTATAAGCCAAAAACTGCATTTTACCCCGATGTTCTATTTTTAGCCGTGGCGGCCATCTTTGTTGATTGGCCGGGTCATCGGACACATTTTTTAAACTAGATTTCCCAATGATGTTTGTGGCCAAGTTTGGTTAAGTTTGGCCCAGTATTTTCAGAGGAGAAGATTTTTGTAAAAGTTAACGACGGACGACAACGACGACGACGGACGACGACGGACGCCGGACGCCAAGTGATGAGAAAAGCTCACTTGGCCCTTTGTGGACTTTCTGCCATGAAACATCACATTTACTCTGTTGTTAAAGTGTTAGAAATTTTAAAAACTTTCTTATACTATTTTGAGTTTGTACCAAACTTGGACAGAAGCTTGTTTATGATCAAAAGCTAGTATCTAGAAAGAAATTTTGTTAAAATTTTGTACCTATGTATCTTTTTTTAACTAATAAATGGACTTAGTTTTTCTTCCAGTTAACATTGCAGTGAAAGCTTTTAAAACATTTATTACAGTCATAAATAAAAACAACAGTAGTATACCGCTGTTCAAAACTCATAAATCCATGGACAAAAAACAAAATCGGGGTATCAAACCAAAACCGAGCGAAACGCATTAAATATAAGAGGAGAACAACGACACAACACCGAAACGCAACACACACAGAAACAGACCAATCATCAGACAAAACACCACGAGAATAACAAATGCAACATGAAAACCAAATACATGAATTTGGGATAGACAAGTACCGTGCCACGTCTTATCTCAATATTTCAAAAATAAGAGAAAACACAAACGACTCAACGTTAAAATGCAACACAAAGATAAACGAACAATATTATAACAATGACCATCTTCCTGACTTGGTACAGGACACTTTTAAAGGGGAATAAAAGTGGTGGGTTGAACCTGGTTTTAAGGCATGTCAAACCTCGCACTTTGATGGCAAAGTTAAATATAACATTGAAATTACAACATAATATTACAGGACTACAATACAAATAAATAGGAGAACATAATAGACACAGAAAATACAATACAAATAAATAGGAGAACATAATAGACACAGAAAACTATCCTGGTTTTTTTACCAAACTTGGACAGAAGCTTCTTATAATTAATAGATAGTATCAAAGGTATATATTCTTACAGGCTCAATATGCATTTTTCAATGTAAATATGTGGCACGGCCTAAATTGACCATAATTTTTTCCAGTTTTACTTGGCTTAAGACCATTTTAAACTAATATGATATGTTATTTGTAACTTTTCTTTCCATTCAAAGTACATTCAATACATATGTAAGGATTATTTATAACCAAAAAGCTTCACAAAATTAAAATTGCTGAAAAATATTACATCTTCATGTAAGGCCCCCAATCATTGAAAAACCTCAACCTCTACGTATTTGGCAGAACTTTTCGGAATTTTGGATTTTTGTACTTGTTTTGCTTTATAAATATTTTAATTTGAGCGTCACTGATGAGTCTTAAGCCTCCGTCACACCTTACCGGATAGCACGAACTGACGCCTAACGGATGAAAATAAAAGTTGTCCGTTGACAAAATTGTTATCCGTTTGGAGTCCGTTGATGTACTGACCGAATAAAACGGACGTGTAACGGATGCATAACGGACACACACCGGAAATGCAACGTACGAGAAACGGACACATACCGGACAGAACGGATGTCGAACGTACATCCAACGGACGAGTAACGCATAAAACGGACACCTAACGGAAGCGTACCGGATAACACGGATGAACAAGATATACGGAAAAATCAAAGGCGACAATAATTATACGGTCATGTAAATCGCATAAATATTCAAAATGTTTCTGTGTAACTGGTTTTGGTTTGTTCTTCAAAATTCCGCCAAAGGGCAGTGTCTGACCTGAATAAGACCTGCTTGATTGTGAAGACGTGCCTATACTCTAAGATCGATTATGAATCATTAGAATTCACGAACCTTAAGAATTCTGACATACCAATAATTGGCATTTCTGAAGCAAAATTTTCAATTGGCATTTATCCGTTTCAGATCCGTTTATCATCCGTTTTATTTGTTATACGTCCGGTAGAAGTCCGTTTCTCATCCGTTCAACATCCGTTTTATCCGTTTAACGTCCGGTAGAAGTCCGTTGGTTGAAATTATCTTCCAGACCTCCAACGGTTGTATAACGGACACGTACTACCGTACAAAACGGACGCAAAACGGACGTTCAACGGACATTTTATCCGTTGGACGTCCGTTCAAAGTTTTGAACATGCTCAAAATTTTCCACCGGACAGAACGGACGTCGATGGATAAAATGTACGCTTAACGTACATGCAACGGATATGGACGGACGTCTAACGGGTAAGAACGGGCGTCTAACGGACATGAACGGGTTGAAAAAAAAAGTTATCCGTTAGGCGTCCGTTCGAGCTATCAGATAAGGTGTGACCGTGGCTTATGTAGAAGAAACGCGCGTATGGCGTACTAAATTATAATCCTGGTACCTTTGATAGCTATTTACACTACTGGGTCGATGCCACTGCTGGTGGACGTTTCGTCCCCGAGGGTATTACCAGCCCAGTAGTCAACACTTCTGTGTTGACATGAATATCAATAATGTGGTCATTTTTATTAATTTCCTGTTTTCAAAACTTTGAATTTCGAAAAACTAAGGATTTTCTTATCCCAGGTATAGATTACCTTAGCCGTATTTGGCAGAACTGTTTGGAATTTTGGATCCTCAATGCTCTTCAACTTTGTACTTGTTTGGCTTTATAAATATTTTGATTTGAGCGTCACTGATGAGTCTTATGTAGACGAAACGCGCGTCTAGCGTACTAAAATATAATCTTGGTACCTTTGATAACTATTTAGGCTTAGGCTCATATGAATTTGACTTTTGAATAATTATGCTATGTCTGATAAATCAAATGAGTACTCTATTGCCTTAAATACATAATAAATGATATATTAAGGCATTTAAAAAGTATATTTTTGCAATATTTTAATTTTTAAGGCCCCAAATGTTGATAATTGATTTTTTTTCAATTTCAACGTCAAAATTTAACACGCAAAGATAAGTATAGAATTTAACATACTGTCTATAATATATAAAGATAAAAAAAAGTCTATAATATATATCCTATTGTTATGAAACTTTGTAAGCAGTGTTATGATTTATAAAGCTTTGGTCATACCAAGTTTTTTTTCAAGATTTGTCAACTCTTTCTATCCTATAAGGTACGATACCACGAATATGGTCCCTAGTGTTGACAGTGTTTTACTTGCCATTAATTTTTAGACCTCTTCGAAATTTATTTCCCCATGTTTAATGCCTCCGATTGCAAGAAGGGGGCGAAATTACACTGTAAAACAAATTTTGGTCCCCAATCTTTAAGGAAAGTTGTGATTTGGTCCAGCAAAAAAAGGTTAAAAAGTTGCACTTCGGAAGCTGTCAAAAGATTTCAAAACGCCCTAAACATAAAATTGTCCATATTTTCAGTTAGAGTCGATGAAGTTTTCTATACTTTTGATATAATTTGTCCTAAAAATAGTACAACAAACTGTAAAACTACGTTGAGAAAGCGCAGGTGGGATTTTTATAATTTTTTATTTATGTTCTAAAAGAAATGCACTACGAAATAATTGTGGTCTCGGACCATTTTTATTGATTTTTTTCTCATTTTTGTTGAGCCTGCGATTAAGTGCAGACGTAGGCGAGTCACTGGGTTCCCCAGAAACCCTTACGAATTTTTAATCTATACTCCCATATCACCTTAAAGAGAATTTTCGCCTATGGTTTTTAGTTTTGTTATGTATTTTTTTTTCTCATTTTATGTTGAGCCTGCGATTAACCGCGGAAGTAGGCGAGACACCGGGTTCTGCGGAACCTCACGATTTTTTTTATCTATACTCCCATACCACCTTAAAGACGATTTTTACCTTATGTCGAATACTTTTCCGCTTGATAGATTTTTGGAACAGATGTTAAGTTCAGGGTTGTTTGGACGGACGTAATTCGAGTTCGAACGTTATCTACATGTAACACAAGTATGACTTTTTTCTTGCTTTTACTTTCGACATGTAAAGTTTAGCAGATGCAATTGCTTGTAGACTGTATATTTACTATCTACAGTAGACCACATAATCCACAAATTCCTCAAAAGGGATATTGTATTGATAGGCCATGTCCAAGGAGATAAAAAGCAACAAGCGCCCAGTGGGATCGATGCATTTGTCTTAAACATCTCTGATATTGATTCCGCGTGGCTTTCAAATTGACACGAGTATCCAATGATGTTCATGTAAAACCTTTGGGGCTATATCAATTTCATTGAAATTAACAAAGAGCATGGCAACCTTTCCTTGGGAATGCTTAAATGGCTGTCCGGCGTAAAAAAATATCTGTTAACCAACAAAAAAAGTGTACCAAAAGCCGTCAGCGATGTCGTCACGTTGACAATTTGCTACCTTCGTGGACCAAAGTCAGACTATTCGCGGGGTCCATTTAAACATCTAGTGTTGTCAATACATGTTCCATGTGCTGTAGAGATTTCGTTGTAACCCTGAAACGCCTTATCTACTGTAACTGCAAAATTTCGGGAAGATAAAGCTTGCCAGTCATTAATTTTTTTTATCCCAGGTTCTAAATGCGTTAGTTTCAGAGATATAAGCAAAAATCTATATTTTACAACAATGTTCTATTTTTAGACATGGCGGCAATCTTGAGAATTAGGCGGGGTCATCGGATAATATTTTGAAAATAGATACTCTTAGGATGTTTTTTGTCATATTTGCTTTAAATTTGTCATTAGTTTCAGATTTTCTAAATAAAGGCACCAGTAGTATACCGCTGTTGAAAACTCATAAATCCATGAACAAAAATAGGGGTAACAAACTAAAACCAAGGGAAACGCATTAACTATAAGAGGAGAACAACGACACAACACTGAAATATAACACACACAGAAAGGAACCAAGCATCAGACAAAATCCCACGAGAATAACAAACATAACATAAAAAACAAATACATGAATTTGGGAGAGACAAGTACCGTGACACGTCTTATTGCAAAGTGAATTTACACTCAAAAATAAGAGAAAACAAACGATGCAACGTTAAAATGTAAAACACACAGAAACGAACAATAATATAACAATGGCCATCTTTCTGACTTGGAACAGGACATTTTTAAAGGAAAAAATGGTGGGTTGAACCTTGTTTTGTGGCATGCCTAATCTCGCACTTTAATGGCAATGTTAAATATAACATTGAAATGACCACATTATATTACAGGACTACAATACAAATAAATAGGAGAACATATTAGACAACGAAACACATGATTAATTGATAACAAAAAGCATGTTTAAAATTCAATACGCCAAAAACGCGCCTCGTCCACACAAGTCTCACCAGTGACGCCAAGATATAAAAGATCGAAAGTGAAAAGAAGTACAAAGTTGAACAGCACTGAAGATCAAAAGTTGAAAAAGGTTGTGTCAATTACGTCTATGTGTTTATGCTTGGAATAAGAACATCATTATTATTTAGAACAATTAATGCTATCGCAAACAGTAAATTTTATCAAATGAATATAGAAGAGATATACACAATGAAACTAAAGTATTAACTAATTACAGAAAACTAAACCCGAATACATAATGCTAAGACCAACACAGAATAGACACATGCGACGTCATCAAAACATCATCTTTTTTAATGAGCAAATGCAATATGTTACAAGTATCCATTTCTTAAAAAAATAAAGAGCAAGCATGGGCTTATATCATATTGTTCAAACTATTTCAAGAAATTAAACCAAAGCTCTGTTATTCCACTTTTGACGATGCATATCTAAGCATGGATGCAATTTGGGTATTCCTCATTACAGAATCATTGATGATTCGGAGATCAGTTCAGACCAATTTTCTATGATTCCATACGTATTCAAAATTAAATTAGTGAAACCATAAAGAAAATAATGATGCATCTACAAAATATACACATAATGAAAATTTGAATCTGAAGCATAAACACATGTTGGTTAAAAAACTGTTAAAAAAGGTGCAACTTGAGTTCCCTTACGTAAGGTTTATTTTTGAGTGGAATGTGAAATGGGAATTTTTGGTGAGTTAGAGGATTGCATTAATATTAGTCAGCACGAAATGCAATTAAGACATTTCTATTGACTATTCGTTATGTCATTGCTTACATCTACTTCAAAAGTAAATTTCTTCATTTCAGTGGAGATATGTGATGTCTGTCGTTATAATCGTTATAAAAAAAAAACATTCATACTTTTTGCCGAAATGTCTGATTGATTTTTTTCAATTTTATTTACTTTCTTAAGAGTTCTAACAAATTTCTCTTTTAAAGTTTGACTCCGAAACAAGACATATGACGTCATACTGGTCAGTGCAAAAGACTAGATCGACTAGTGAATTGGCGGACTTGCTCTATTGAATACAAAGAGCATGTTTGCCATTTTTTAAATAGTTTTAAGTACTCGTGTGAATTTAATATTGCTATATTTATTTGAAAAATTGCTTGCCAAAGGCTTATTTATTTTTATATTTAGATTAGATAACTCGAGTTGATAGTAAGCGATATCAGTTTATCACTCGACATGACACCCATATTATTGACTTTACTACGATTGCAGATGTACAATTACTAATAATTTATAATTTTGAAGCCCTTTGTTGATAACTCTTATCAATATAGTTGCAAACAAGTCAAATGTATATAACTGGTTCGTTGGGAGCGGACATCTTTCATTTATATCTAATATGTATAATTAATTTTTCTTTTTATCTTATTGTCGTTATTTTCTACGTTTGTTTTCATTGGGTTGGTTTTGATGAACATAGACTTTTATGTTCAACTATGAACATTAAGCGGTATATAGGGTGCTAGGTTCAAACTCCGAATCATCGATAAATATAGGTTTCGACTGACATTACGACCGACTTTACGATCACGTGATTAGCAAGATGTTTTTGAAATGAAAAAGTAACTTAAATGTACACCTAATATTTTCAAAATCAACCGAAAACAGACGTCTACGATTTTGTGTTATATTTAATTTTGGTTTAGTTGTTTAGTGCCTTTATATAGAAGTTAACCAGGTGGATTTTATCTTTCAAAGTATTGAGGAATCAAAAAGACAAAATATAAAACTGGTTTTCTTTTTTCTGGACAATAAATCAGTCGTTTTGCCTAAAATTGGTTCAGCTAGAAAGAAGAAATGAACTTGCAAACAACATTGAATAATGTTTAACTTCCGACTGGATTGCCGTTACCACATTAATTTGTTCTTATACATATACATATTATCAAATATTACTTATTGTTTCAACGTGTTATAATATTTCATTCAAATTAACTTTCGATTTGATATGTACAGGCTTGCTTAGTTGTTGTTTAAATAAAATTTTGTGTTTCTAGATACACATAAAAGGGTAATGTGTCAACACAAACATTTTATTATCAGACATTTCTATAATTGTGCATGTAAACATCCTACCTGATTCAAACTCATTCAGTATCAAGTATCTTGCATACGCCCACTGTTGTACCGGAAGTTCATGTCTGTCCCTGAAATGGCTTTTATTAATAACTTCAATTTAAAATTATGTTCTAAAATTAGATAAACTTACATTAATACTTATCCTTTATTTTTCTAGTCAAAGGTCACATATTAAGTGTTGTAATCAAGTTACAGATACAGATATTAATATAATTATGATTATCTCAATATATATAACAAACAATAATTTTATTTTAACAAAAGGGGGAGAGTCTGTTCATATACTTACAAAGGAGTATACTGTATGTCGCAACATCATTAATCAAGTCTATTTGTGCCTAGTTTTGACCTTCTACTACGACTTATTTCAGACGATATTGTAAACATAGCAGATTTATTACATTCTTTGATGTCTTCAATCTTTAATAGACAATTATAGTGCGCTGACTTGACATATCAACGATATAATGATGAGGCTTAGAAACGGGAAAATGCGAGGCTGTGTGGAGCTAGTTCCCCGTTTCGAGCCGAATGCACTATTAATGTCTTTAAATTGCAATCTAAAAAAACATTTTCAAATGTTGTTTAAAGCGTTGATGTAATTTAATTGATTTGAATATTTGGGAAAATCTTCTTAAAAAAATGCCCCATATCATGCTGGCGGAGATATGAACAGCACAAAAAAATGTACATCAGCTGTTGAAACCTACAATCGATGGTGAACGAAATCGTTTGCGTATTGACTAAAATGTCAACAATAAGCATAAAACATAATGATTTAAAGGTTGCAAAACGAAAAATATTAACAAATAAAATATGTGTTTCCACTAATTGTAAAAGAAACAAGTTTGAGTAGTTCCACGCATCGAAACTAGAACAGGTTGAAGAGGTCGTATGAATATTTAAATATGATTTCGGCAACTTCTATTTAAATATTCATGAGGAAAAGTGATATCGGGTCAGTGATTGTACATGACATAGAAATATAGTCAACGCATTTTGACTACTCAAAGAGAACGAGTGCAGTATAAAATTGATTATTAGATGTGATCACTCTATAGTTTTATCAAACACTCCATAAGGATTGTTAAAACAAACAATTTGATTAAACTCAGTTTTTAACTCAGACTTGAACTTATTATTCTCCCTTACAAATGATGGATAATTCATTTTTATCATAATGTATGATTATTTTCAGAGCAAACTGTAAGAGCACATAGATCATGATGGTTGCTATTGGGATGAAAATAATATTGTTAAGTTTTTGGGTCAATTAATTTGGGTCATTTATTGTTCAATTGCTTTTTCAGGAAGATTGACTATCATTAATATATTAAATCCAGAAGGTGTTATTAATACATTTAAGTGACGTACAAAACTTCGCATTATCATTTTAAATTCGTTTCCCTCCTCAATATAAGAGTTCAGTTCAGTATAAAGTTATTAATAGATTGATCTAAGTATATTAAAGTTCGGGTTATTATTTGGTCACATGTTGTACGTGTCTTAAATAAGGACTTGAATTCAAAGGCAGAATACCATTTGCGTGTAAGCATATTTAAGACAGAATAGGATAACTTAGGTTAACTTTTCAGGGATTTAGATCCTTGTTTTTTTTATTTGAAATGTTTTTTTCCTTCATAATTTACTCATTTTGAACCTGAGAACTACTTGTAGTTTTAAAAAAGGATAGCTATAATTTTGTTGTTCTGTGCTTGAAAAGACCACTTTTCTTACTCTGAATCGAGCTATACATTCGGATTGAGATTGGATTTCATATTTGAGTTAGAACTAAATGTACTGCGAGATATTTCACCCGAGATGCAACTTGATTTTCCTGATATGTCATCGATGGGATAAAAGACTTACTGAACCTCTATCAATACTCTTCAATTATTGACTTAAACCATAAATTCAATGAATACAATCGATAACCCTTTATTGGTACACAGCAAGGTCCTGTCCTGTTAAAACAACTTTGTGGACCAGACTTGTCCACATATTGGTATAAATAGTGGGATTATATGACGGGCAATTATTAGCATCTGGTAAGTTTTATGAGCAGACTAGTAACTCTTTATAAACGTTCAGCTCAGTTACAAAAAAGTTTAAAAACTTAAAATATTAAACCAACACGTTGTTTTTGGGACCATTTTATGCAGAGATATATGTCACCCTTACATTCTGACACTGGCTAGATTTTTGTTTAAATTCAAAATACCCACCAATATAGAATAGGAAATATTTGATGTCAAAGTCATATCAAATCTTATATTTAAAATCTCAAAAAATGGACACATTACAGCGCTGCACTTATGTATATGGAACGTCTAAATGTAGAAACAGAAGTGACCCCTCTTTCCTGGAATTTGAGCCTCTTCATAGTTTTTTTATCACTTGTTTTCACGCGTTGCAGGGGACTTGAAATTACCGGGTGTTTGTCCGTCCAATCTTGTTAGCGCTGCCATGTGTAAATTATTACCATTATTATTTTGTGAAACTTATGTCATCAGTAATGATTTGGACACTTGCTAAAAAAGTTCTGATTAAAAAAATTGTAATGAAAATCCTATTCATTGCATTTGGTCTTAAGCTTTTATCTTTTTATTTGTTTTAGTTATTATACCAATTTTATTTGTTTTAGTTATTATACCAATATTTCGGACCTAATTTCTATTTCAAAAAACAATTCAAAAAACAACGGCAGACATTATCTGTTAACAAAACTCTGTTCGTTACCAGTTAATAAGTTAAATAAAATTTTGGAGGATTGCAACACAATTTCATATATCAGTCCTAAGTAAGAAATTGTTCAAATTATTATGGCATATTGTTATTCTAAATTATTTCCCAAAATTGATCGCCCTGAAGATCATAAAAAACATTTTATCAAAATTAAGTATGTCAATAAAGGCTTTGATTTTGTAAATATTGCCGGTATAATTAACGACCATTCTGTTAAAGAACAAATTACTGGATATTTTGACAATACTGAGCTACCTCTTATTTGTTATATTTACAAGAAATCTACCCGGAAATTTGTGTTTAATTATAGTCAATTGTGTAAAGATGTTAATATCAGTGAAAATACACCTATTTCGTGTAATTGCAGTAATTCCGAATATATTTATGGACCCATTTCCCATGTTATAACAGGAGATCTTAACATCGTTCAAGACCGAGAGTTAAAATCATTCCTCAGTAAAGGACCTAAATATCGTCCCCCGTCAATTATTAATTGGAATGAGTGTCGTAATATCATCCACGACTCACTCCATACTTACTGTATGAAATGGATAAAACGGGAAAAAGCTGACAAAAAATCTTTGGACTCTATTTTTGATTCAGTTATGAATATAGTTGATATACGTATTCAACATTTTAAAGAACATTTAACTATTAACAATAACCACAATAAACCTATTTCTCGTATCAAACATAAACTAAAAGAACTAGCCAAGGAATTTGTTTTTGTCCCGGCCGATAAAGCTGCTAATAATATTATTATTGTTTGACGTAAATTTTACATTGAGGTTCTGAAAAAGGAAATCACCAATTCACCAACATTCCAACTGACTCTCAGATCAAAGATCTCTTGATTTGAGGGTCACCGTGAGGGGTCTCACTAATTAGCGACAACAAGCGTCAACAAGCGACAAGAAGCGACAACAAGAACTATTTTAGCGACAACAAGCGACAAAAAGACTATTTAGCGACAAGAAAACATTTTTTTTTATTAAATATTAGATATTAGATATAGAGAAATTTGTATGTAATATTATTTTTTTTAATTTACGAGCAGATACTGAGTATGTCTAATTAAAATGTTTTATTATATAGATAGACGAAGAAATGAAACATTTGTGAGGAAGAAAGAGATTGTGAAGTTTATATTAGTATATTGGTAGATGAAGAAATTAAACATTTGTGAAGAAGAAAGAGATTGAGCTTCTTTTTTTAATTTTTAAATATATGTAGACGAAAAGCGCGTCTGGCGTACTAAATTATAATCCTGGTACCTTTGATAGCTATTATGCATGATGAATTAGGCTTGTTAAGTTATTAAAAAGCAAAGAATGTCAGCATTGAAAGTAAAACAAGGGTAAAACGTTTGATTTTGAATCTATATTTAAGCAGAGACGTATGTCTCTACTGTTGTGTCGTAGTTCTCTGTAATTGGGTGTCCTACTATACAGCTTGCACGAAATGTGAGGTAAGCTAAGTGTATTTGTATTCTTGCTTCGCTTAGCTTTAGATTTTAATATTTGCTTTGCTTTTATTGTTACTTTTTGTGATTAGTTGCTTTTTGATTTAACAAGCATGCTGCTTACGTTTTGTGTAGTTTAGATTATCAACACAAGTATTATTCAATAGACTTTGGTATGAGACAGCATATGAGAACATGTACTATACTAACTTAAAGTCGAATTGGTATAATTGTAATTGAGACAAGTAACTGCTATGGTATCCACATTATATATTTTTTGTGATCAGATACATATGTATGCTGCTAAATAAGTTTGCATGATAATGAATGACGAACATTTGTTTTAATTATTATGACTTAGTAAACAGATTTATCTTTCTGTAATCTATAAGTACATTTATATTTTACAGGGCTTTATTTACATTACCATTACTTCGTTAGTCTGAAATAAAAGTTACAGAACCCTAAAAAAACACAAAAAAAACAAAAAACATTCCAACTGACTCCATTTTCAGAAAACGAAATCTGTAACAAACATAAACTTTTAGCCACCGCTTTACAAGCAGAGCCAAATACAATGACAAGTCCCAACTATGTATTGGCTTCCGAAGCTACACAAAACCCCTTACAAATATAGATTTATTTCGTCTTCAAGCCATTGTTCAACTACTAAATTGTCTATTCTTCTTACAGACCTACTAAAATTCAAACTGACCATTATTCCGTGCGTTCATCGTGTATCGTGCGTGTTGCGTGCGTGCATCGTGCGTGTACCAATCGTGCGTTCATCATTCATCGTTCCGTGTCTTTTCCGTGTAACGTGCGTGCATCGTGTATTCTTAATCGTGTATCGTGCGTGTATCGTGCACTCATCAATCATTCATTCTCAACCGTGTATCGTGCATGTATCGTGCGTTCATCAATCATTCATTCTTAACCGTGTATCGTGCGTTCGTCAATCGTGTATAATAATTGTGTATATCAGATAATGTGCATTTGTCAAACGTTCATCTCTAGTTGTGTAACGTTCATGCATTGCGGTTTTTATATGATAGTCGGTTATAGAGCTCACCAAAGCTTATATTTTTTCTCACGGTTAAAGTATATATATTTGTTCCGACTTTAAATAAAACTTACAGTCATACTTACTTTCTTGTGAACACTTAATTAAGATCATCGTACATAACGTTCATACAGATTCATGACTTTTTGTGAAAATATTTTATCATGTGTAAATATTTCGAGGTTATTCAGTGATATCATTTTGATATAATGATACATGTTGTACATACAAACAATAACACTATATTGACATTTCTTCGACAGAAGAGTTAAAATTGTAATTTTTATTCCACTGAGTGAAATGGACTTAAACATATACTGTTGGCCAACTGTTATTTGTCAAAAATATTCTGTCAATTAAAAACAAAAGTGCTTTTGCTAAATTTAGATGTGGGGTAGCTCTACTAAAAAAATTAAACTGGAAAGTATGAAAGAAAAGAAGTCCACGAGATGCAAGTGTTGTAGCTCTACTATTGAAGATGAACTTCATGTCATTCTAAAATGCCCATTATATGTAGTTTTAAAACAAATATTATACATTTTACTGAACATTTAACCTATCATTATCAGATGGCGAAAGTTTTATATTTTTAATTTATAACGGCAATGTTGCTAGTTTAGTCGCCAAAACACCATCAATATTTTATTTAAAAGAAACTATACAAATCCTTGGTTAAACTATGCTAGATTATAATTCTTCGCTTATTTGGTCAATTCATATGCTAGTTAGATATTTTCAAATATTTAATTTTTGATAAATACCATTATAAATAGTGTGTCTTAGTTTCTGATGGTCACATGCACGTAATGTTATTCCATTGAGAAAATACAATATACAAGATTGTTGGGTAAATGTGGATTGCGGATTAAAATGTTAAATGCCAAACTTGAATTAACAAATTAAACTGAGGTGAATTAACACGAATATGTATATCCTCTTCAAAAGTGTTTGAAATCTCTGTTCTGAATTTCATTTAAACTAAGCTAAATATGTTGAAAATTGAATAAAAATAAACAGTATATGAAGGCATAATTTAATTTTTAATTAAACAAATATAAGATCAGGCAAATGTATCATCATGTATCATCATATTCCTTAAGACGGATTTTAAATTGAGGAACTTTTAAAACTTGAATTTAATTTACAAGTTAAGATATAATCTTGTTTTTTTTATAAAATAGTTTAAAAACATTCAGTATGCCTTCGGAATATACAAATATGAAGGTATTGTCAAGAATTTCAATAACGGCCGGGAAACAGACTGCATGTAGTTGTTAACCTTCTATGATTATTAAAGAATGACGGATGTTTTATTTCTCAGTACGTCTAAACACTGCTAAGGAATCCTTAGTGCACTAAGGCCTTGACTATGCTACTAAGGACTAGAAGGAGTGCTGTAATATGTTTTATTTTGTTATATCATGTTAGAGAATGATATTTAATGCATAAACTTCAAATTTTATAGAAAAATATTCGTAAATAAACGAAATATTCAACATTATTTAGACACGTGCCGGTTTTCTTTGATATGCCGAAAATCAATGAACCGATTGACACGTGCCAAATAACATAGCAACTGATTAAACAATCACGATCTTTTTATTTTAGGTAATTTAAAACAATTGTATCGAAAAAAATTATGCTTTATGCTTCAAATACTTATAATTAAATGTGTTGTTCTTATTTAAAATGATAAAAAGGACAAATAATTTTGCTGTTGTTTTATTTCTTTCCAAACAAAATTGTTTGCCATATGAGCACGACTTTAATGTGCGCTAACTTATAAGTAAGAGTGTGGTCAGCTTGTTAAAATGTTTATGTAAGATAATACGAAGACAAAAGGAATATATATATTTATAAGTGTTTTATTTTTATTTTAATTCCAACAAAGATGCGTGCATATACAAATGGTTTCAATAAAAACCGTAAATTCCGAAAACCACCTATGTTAAGTTTCAGTGTGACACGTGGAAGCCCGGCGGACGAACGTACGCCGTACATTTGTATACTATAATACATCCCGTCAAAATGTTGACGGGCGTATAATTTTTACGGGCGTATAAAAAAAGCGTAGTGCGCCCGTATGTCAGAAGGAAATCTGATTTGTATATTTTTTGTCGAGTCTTCGACTATATATATAGTCGAAAAAGCGAGACTTCGGCGGAGGGCGGCGTCTACAAATATTCACTCTGTGGTTAAAGTTTTTAAACTTTTAATAAACGTTTCTTAAACTGTCTTGGATTTCTACCAAACTTGGACAGAAGCTTGTTTATGATCATCAAATAGTATCAAGAAGTATCAAAATGGCGATTAACTGAAAACCACAAAGTATACCAGAATTTGTGAAAACGCTCCACGAACAAGTCAAACTGACGACGGACGACGACGAAGTAATACCATTATACGAACGCAAAATGTGTATGCGTTTTTTTAAATACCGACATTAGATATACTGCTCTGTTGATTTTGTTTTTATTTACATGAAATATTTACAAAATAAACTTGAGAAAATACTTCTTCGTTCTGTTTTTTTTAACAACTATTCATTTATTATATATATAGTATCCAACCTTAATCGATCAACGTTAACACAACATATAGGAGGATCCCCGTGTAATCAGACCAGGAAGAAGCTAGCGAACAAAAAGCCATCGAACAATTAACGACAGAACCATCATACAAGCATTTATAGTCAACACAATTAGAAAGAGTTCCCATCGTCGGACGGGGAATATGAAGGCTTCCAAGAATGAACAAGTGACATTTCTGACTCTGATCAGTTAGTAAACGGACTATCGACATCGACCGCTTGTTCTTGATAGTTTAAAACTGCATGCATATATGTATACGTTTATGATAGTAATGAGCTTTTGTGTCTGACTAAAACTAAATTCCTGCATGGTTATATCTTGCCATTCGTTTATATTGGTTTGGTAGGTGGTCACTCAAAATCGTTATTTAAAAATTGTGTTTATGAGATGTAGATTCACTTCAATACCGAAATTTCGGTTATATCTTTCACAAGTTTATAACACGGAGAAGCTTTGAAGGTACATCACTCCCATTGTGTAGGGTACGTCTAAACACCGCTCAGGACCTTCTGAGTGCACTCAGGACATACAAAGTGCACTCAGGACCCTTTATAGTCATCGCATTTGCACACAGGATGTATGTATATGTTTGTAACATGCTGCTTATATAAGAATTAAATTTTGGTAGAATTTGAAATCGAACTTAGATAGATATGTTTTTTTAAATAATGCGGGCACGTGTCACTGTTTACACAACTACTGAGCCGTGAATTATCCAATCAACAAAATTAATTGGATTATCTTTATTGATGTTTGTGAATTGTGTTGTTTGTACAATGGTGTGTTTAAACTAGATGAGATTGTTTAATGTAGTTAAATTTAAATTATGCACTGTGAAAATAGTCAATTATTATAACAAAAAGAAGTTGAATACTCGGGTCTGATACATGGTCTGCTTTCCCTCGGCCTCTCGACAGACGAACTACATCTGTGAGAGCTGAGTCTGGAATCTTACATTTTGTGGGGGAACTAGTCATGGACATCTTGGTTGGGAACTAGCTGGGAACAATGCCTTGGATGGTATTTGGCATTGACACCTATAAGTTTCAAAATTCAAACTTTTTAATAAAATAAATAAAAACAAAAATAATACAAAACAGTTACAAACAACAATAAAGTAAAACAAATATTTTCAATTATTTCCCTAACAGAAAACAATAAATATTTTGAATAAACTTTATTTATGATCACTATTAATTATCTTTATTTTAGTGAAACTTATTTCAATATATTTTATTTTAAATCTTTTATACTTTTAAAATCATGACTCACCTATAAGTTTCAAAATTCAAACTTTGACGTCTCAAAGCAGAATTTCTACTTATATAGTAATCATTAAATTGATGTTATGACAACGTGGCTTTCTTTGTCACGATTTGATTAGAAATTACCTACTATGATTACTGTCCGAAGTAAGGTCAAAATGTTGCATAAGTAAATGTACCATATATAATAGAGAGGTCAACTTGACTTTAGTGATAATAAATAATCTTTCAATGACCAGTGAACTGTTTGCGTTGTCCCACAGTATACATATTGATTAAGATAATCAATACCTTTCTTATTTAAATAAAATTAAATTTATATTTGTAACGTCAGCTATGTCCAATATTTATGTCAAATATCTGTCACAATAGAATTGTTTGTTTATGGAAAAAAATTAGATAACCCATTCGATGTTCTTTTTCAGTTTATTTTTCATTTTGACGGCTAAATTTATTCTTTTGTATTCTGCAGTTTATGAATAAAGAAAATAAAAAAATCTGTAACAAGTTCTATTTTTGTTTTTCTTTGTTATTTTTTTCTCTCTTTCTCCATATCAACTTAATAAACAAAATCAATGTTTACTAAATATAAAATTTTATTCTCAATAAACAATACACATAGTTAAAGAGAAGACAATTACATGTATGAACAATATTTACAATTTTAAAAGAAGTCTAATATCTTGGCTGTGTGCGTGCTGTCCTTGGTCTTTTCCTTTGGTTAGGCTTACGAGCAAGCTTCTGGGGTTTAGGTACTTCAAAATCTGAACATGAAGACTTAGTCGTGGTTTGAATGGATTTTGTGTCGATCAACAGTTTCCGAAATAGTCTTTCTCGCTGTTCTTGTGTATTCGAAAACCAAAATTGGTACGATACGACATGTCTTCTGTACGGACCGAAAGAAAATGTTTACGATATATTTTTATCTATTAAATTAATATACCTTGCTCAATCGCTGGAAACACTCCTCGTAGTTGAAACGGGGTTTTGATCCCCAAGGACGCCACATTTTGCAGTAACGGACCATAGTAGCACTCAGCTAGATCCGATTATCATTAGTGACTCTATGTCATGTTCCTTCTCAAATGTTCTAAAGACTCCATCTGTTATTAGTGATCATGTTGCACCTGTTGCATTTCTCGAATGTCCAATGTCCGATTTTAAATCTTCTAAAAGAGAAGTATGGCTATACGATCGTGCTGATAAAGCCAAATTTGCTGAGAAATTAGACGAAATAGACTGGAATACTATGCTTCCCGAAAGTAAAACCACTAATGAGATGTGTGAATGTTTCACAATAGAATTTTTGAAAATGCATTCCTACTAAAATAGTAACTGTACGACATAATGACAAACACTGGTTCAATAATGACATAAGACGTGCAATTCGAATTCGAGACAGATTAAGAAAAAAAGCGATTAAATGTAATTGTGAAAATAATATATTGAAGTACAAAAAACAACGAAATAAGGTAAATAATATGAAAAAAATCGCCAAAGAAAATTTTGAAACAAATTTGGACTGTCTAATATCAAAACAACCCACAAACTCAAAAACGTATTGGAAATAAATGAAAACGTTAATTAAATCCAAAAAAGGTTCAGAAACCATACCCCCTCTCCAAAATATTAAAATGATAATGAACTGAATGATACTGTATATGAAGATGAGGAGAAATGTAATTTGTTGAACAAATATTTTAGTATGATTTCAAAACTAGATGAAGATCATGTTGATTTGCCCGAATTTGATACAAAAACTAATACACTAATAAACTAAACAATGACCTATTTAGAGCTAACATTATAAATGATCCTTCTGGTCATTGCGGGTCCGATATTGAGGATGTCTACCATTACTTCTTCGTTTGCCCAAAATACACATTATGTAGGAAAAACTTATTCCATAACCTTAACTGGCTATCTGAAAACTTATAGTATACTATTATTGTAACTTTATATTGTATTATGGAGAAGACTTCATAAGTATGATTTACTTGTGTCTAATCCATTTTGCTTTAATTCAGCAAATAAAATATGTTTAAACATTTTGCAATAAATTTTATCTATATTTTTGAACGTTTTCAAATGAGATGAATTGAATGAAAATTTCCCAACTTTATGTAGATTTCTCATATTTCTCAACTGGCTTCAATTATTACAAACAAAACGAAAAGTTTATTTAACATTTTTTTCCAAAACAATATATCTTCTTTGTTCTATATTTTTCAAAAGACATCTTGGTTTTGTTTGATTGCCAAGCTTACATGTATGAGGTGAGATCCATCACTAATCACTTCTAATTATTAAAGATCAGACGACCTAATCAACATGATAATTGGTATTCAATATAATCATCGGTCATGCCTGACATATTTCATAAAAACGGCGCGTACCGATGAAAACTCAAATAACTTCTTAAAAATAAAATTGATTTTATCGAAACCAAAACTATAAGATGACGAATTCAATTTTCTATCAAATGCATACCTTCACCTCCCACTAAAACATAGATTTCATGTCCTGAGTGCACTTTGCATGTCATGAGTGCACTCAGGAGGTCCTGAGCGGTGTTTAGACGTACCGCATTTTGTATGGATGTAAATCATCGATGTTTACAGCAATACTCAAAGAATAAGATGATGATGGTAGCAAGAAATATGGGCGTCATGTGGCAAATATTACATGCATATCGGACCACGAGTTGTCAATCGCAAATAAAACATTTCCAATACAACCATATTGAGAAGGAATGTTTACATGCTATACTCTCGTACTAAAGTATGAAGGGGTTCTTGTGTCGTTCACCTTAGACACACACCTTTAACGATATTTAAAAAAAAGACAGAACCAATTTAAAGTCATTTTCCCTATTTTTTTTAATATAACTATAAGTCTTTTATATGGCAAGAATACCCCTATTTAGCGGACAAGCAGTTTATTCTTTTTTTCTGTTATTGAATACCAAGAAAGAAAATAAATCCCGTGATGACGAATTCCTTCCTTTGTTCGAAAACAATCTTATTGAAAAATACAAAAAAATGTAGAAATCTGCGATTTTACTATGTCCATAACATCGATGAACCAAAGCAAGTTAAATATCGACCTGTATTTAATTCAAAATGGTTCTCTTTTTCTTCTTTTGGTATACAATAGTCCATCGATATCCCATGATAACATATTGTTGTCATGCGAGGACTAGTCTATTTCCAAAACTTTTAACCCAAATTAAACAAAATGTTTGTTTCTTTCTTATGTTCAATGCAAAAATGCCGGTATATACTTTTAAATTGCAACTATCTATAGTTCCGTAACGTTCTACCCAGACGTATTTATAAACGAATGGTTGACGTAAAGTGCGTATATTTTTGTTAAATCAATATTTCTTGTATGTTTCAAACTGTCCTTCACTTTTGACAACGAGACGAGTACTTACATTTTCCCAAACTTACCCTTGGAAAAAAAATGTGTAAACAGATTTTTATTTTATCAAATCTTTTTTTCTTTAATTATTTAGATTTTTACAAGGATTTGTATAGTTAGACTACCTATACAAATCCTTGATTTTTATAAATAATATTCCTTACACCAGAAATGTTATTTATAAACAAGCGTATGAGTTTTAGTAATATTGACTAGTATATATCACTATCGGACACGCAAGACAGCGATGTATATTATCAACCCGACAGGAAATCGCTTGAATACCTGTACGTGTCACCTCACAACACCTTTGGGAGTAATACCTTTAGCCATTCAGGTGATCAGACAAGGGAAGGTCCAAATTTATTAAAATGAGTTTAATACATAAAAGAATGATGAACAAATTAGATTTTCGATAACAATTTTCACGGAACACTTATTTAAGATCATTTATGACTTTGAACTATGACTTTTTAACCAATTCCCATATAAACAGTTAAAACGACATGCAGACCTTGGTTACTTACAACAAACATTTTCCGTATCAAATTAGTACAGACCTTCTAAAATTCAAACTGACCACACGCACGATACACGCACGGTGAATGCACTATACACGCACGGTACACGATACACGCACGATGAGCGAGGAGCGTTACACGGAGGATTAACGCAAAATGAATGATGAATGATGAACGCACGATACACGCACGATGCACGATGAATGATATATACACGATACACGCACGTTGAATGATTCACTGACAAATGATCAACGAACGCTTTTTACACGATTCTCAAAGCTATTATATTTAGAATAGTATTTAAAATGTATATGCATTGTAATTGAAGGCAATACTTGTAGCTGTTTTGCCGATACCAGCATAATAGATAATATGCTATTTTGCCAGCTCAGATTCAAATAACTAAATTAAAGTCGGCTATTTTATAGGCACCGGAAATATTTCTGAACTTAGACAGAAGCTCCTACCAATCAAAATATAGTGTCTTGATTAAAGTTCAGCCTGAGAGTTCAAGATTACGGCAAACGAAGGCGAGACATTGTGTTCCGCGAAACCCTAAACTAATTTTATTTCCTACAGTTAAAAATCTAAATATTTTTTTTATGCATACAATGTCCGACGCATTATATCTATATACAGTGACTGGTTCTAGAAATTATTTCAACTATATGTTTGATATAATTGATTGCAAGAAATGAATGATCTATGTATTTTTATTTTCATGTTATATAATTTTACACTTTTACGGTTTATATGTATATATCTATAAAAAAAAATAGTAAGCTGTTTTCGTATTCACTACAAGCATAGCAGAAATTATTTGAATCTTTTATGTTAACATGCACTGCAAATTTTTGTAGGACAGGACATATTAGGTCAATATCACCAATAAATGAGTAGTTGAACATTATTTAGAACGTGTCGGTTTTTCCTTGATATTGCCGAAAATCAGTGATCCGACTGACACGAGCGAACTGACAAAACAACTGATTAAACAATCATAATCTCTTTTCTTATGTAAGTTACAATGTTCCTTATATTATCCATTGTTATCAGAATCGTATATGTTAATTTAGAGCAAAAGATATTATTTGGTCAGAAAATTTGATTCTTACAAATTAATAAGAACTAGCTAAGAAAATGACATTTGCCAAATAATTAGAAAATTTAAACATTTGTTATACCAAATACTTCATTATATACTTCTGAAAGGACTTTTCGTCCTGAATATGCATGAAACTTTTGCCACTGGACGTTTAAACAACCACTGAAAAATCAATTAATCACATTTTTCTCTCAGTAAAAATGAATTAAACAATATAACTGACACAATTGGTGTCTGTTGTTTGTTTTTACAGTAAACATACTGAATTTGTTTTTATTCCTTATATACAATTTCAAGTATGTAAGAAAATTCATACATATTTCCAAACATCCTGACACTTCAAATTTCTAGGAGGTGAGATTCTCGGGGTGTTACCTAAAACTCTTTGGGAAAATACAATTTTTAATTCCAATTTGAAACCAAACGGTAATAGATATCCCATGGATATTTTTAAATGCAGGTCTTATTTGATAAGGATTTGAAAAATCGATCTTAATGGTAGTTGAAATTTTACAGTGCAATCATTTTGTGTCCGTCGTTGTCTTTCATACATATCAATTGGTGTATCCACTGTTAGCTGTTCGTAATCTGTTGTTAATGGCAGTCAGGCTTCGCGATCGGTGTCCAAATTTAAGCCCCCACTTAGGTAAATTAATGATCATTTATAGGGGAGGGGCTATTTTTCTCGAAGCAAACATTATTTTCCTTCCTGATATAAAAAAAAACCAGCTTAACAATGTGTCTATATATTTTCATTTAATCATAAACCGATGCATATTAAATGATATTTTCAAAATTTAAAACATATTTTTATGGTAAGTATATCTATATGTCAGGGTAATTTTCTTATTCAAATATTTTTTTTAAATTTTTTTTTAAGGTAATAGTGTTATTAGTTATATAATTTGACACGTGTCTTCAAGTTCAGTGATTTTCGGAAAAATTAACGAAAACCGGCACAGGCATTGTTCTATTATCATTTGTGATCTTTTATTGATTAAATTTGAATATATGCATTAAATATCAATATCTATTTAGATAAGAAATGTGTTTACATTGTACAGCACCCCTTTTAGTCTTAAGTTCTATGTTGTTATAACTCATTAGTGCACTTAGGAGTCCTTAGTCGTGTTTAGACACACCATTTTCTGCTTTTTGGTCGGATTGTTGTCTCTTTGACACATTTTCCATTTCAATCCTCCAGTTTATTCAAATAGTTGTGATTTTCTTTATCTCTCTGTTTGATGTTTTTACAGACAAAAACAATTCGCAGAATTAATCTAAAAAAACAGACATTAAACTCTTTCTTCTAAAATCTTTTTGCATTTAAACCTTATTGCATGACATTGAAAAAGTATTTTATTATCAGTCTTCTCACATATTATATTACCTTAATAAAAGTTTCCTATATAATGATTTTTGACAGAAATTTTCTTACTTAATAATTGACGAATTCGTTCTTTTTGACAAATTTAAAATGCTGCCGTAAATGTTTTTTGCGCGACGTCAAACTGTGAAATATCGGGAAAAGATTCATTTTTTTTCGAGATTCAACCATTAGTTTAAAGGGAAACTCTGCAAAAAAAATAATCAAAAATTGATAGTATGTCCATTCTGTATAAAAATGCTCAAATTCATTGATATTAAATTTTATTCTGCTAGACAAGAGATCACCATCGATTTTAAAATTAAAGTATCAATTCTCTGCGTGCCGCCAATTTGACCATCTTTGACCGTTTTTTCCGTTTTTAGCCACGATAATTTTTATTATGTCTATGAACCACAAAAGACCAAAACAGTAACCTAATGTAGTCGTAATTGCGAGTGGATATCTTGTCAATCGTACGGTTGTATTATCCGACTTACTAATTTGATACTGAAAATGTTTATTGTAAGTAACCAAGGTCTGCATGTCGTTTTTAACTGTTTATATGGGAATTGGTGAAAAAGTCATTGTTCAAAGTCATAAATGATCTTAAATAAGTGTTCCGTGAAAATTGTTATCGAAAATCTAATGTGTTCATCATTCTTTTATGTATTAAACTCATTTAAATAAATTTGGACCTTCCCTTGTCTGATCACCTGAATGGCTAAAGGTATTACTCCCAAAGGTGTTGTGAGGTGACACGTACAGGTATTCAAGCGATTTCCTGTTGGGTTGATAATATACATCGCTGTCTTGCGTGTCCGATAGTGATATATACTAGTCAATATTACTTAAACTCATACGCTTGTTTATAAATAACATTTCTGGTGTAAGGAATATTATTTATAAAAATCAAGGATTTGTATAGTTTGTCTAACTATACAAATCCTTGTAAAAATCTAAATAATTAAGGAAAAAAAGATTTGATAAAATAAAAATCTGTTTACACATTTGTTTCCAAGGGTAAATTTGGGAAAATGTAAGTACTCGTCTCGTTGTCAAAAGTGAAGGACAGTTTGAAACATACAAGAAATATTGATTTAACAAAAATATACGCACTTTACGTCAACCATTCGTTTATAAATACGTCTGGATAGAACGTTACGGAACTATAGATAGTTGCAATTTAAAAGTATATACCGGCATTTTTGCATTGAACATAAGAAAGAAACATACATTTTGTTTAATTTGGGTTAAAAGTTTGGTAAATAGACTAGTCCTCGCATGACAACAATATGTTATCATGGGATATCGATGGACTATTGTATACCAAAAGAAGAAAAAGAGAACCATTTTGAATTAAATACAGGTCGATATTTAACTTGCTTTGGTTCATCGATGTTATGGACATAGTAAAATCGCAGATTTCTACATTTTTTTGTATTTTTCAATAAGATTGTTTTCGAACAAAGGAAGGAATTCGTCATCACGGGATTTATTTTCTTTCTTGGTATTCAATAACAGAAAAAAAGAATAAACTGCTTGTCCGCTAAATAGGGGTATTCTTGCCATATAAAAGACTTATAGTTATATTAAAAAAAATAGGGAAAATGACTTTAAATTGGTTCTGTCTTTTTTTTAAATATCGTTAAAGATGTGTGTCTAAGGTGAACTACACAAGAACCCCTTCAAACTTTAGTACGAGAGTATAGCATGTAAACATTCCTTCTCAATATGGTTGTATTGGAAATGTTTTATTTCTGATTGACAACTCGTGGTCCGATATGCATGTAATATTTGCCACATGACGCCCATATTTCTTGCTACCATCATCATCTTATTCCTTGAGTATTGCTGTAAACATCGATGGTTTACATCCATACAAAATACGGTACGTCTAAACACCGCTCAGGACCTCCTGAGTGCACTCATGACATACAAAGTGCACTCAGGACATGAAATCTATGTTTTAGTGGGTGGTGAAGGTATGCATTTGATAGAAAATTTAATTCGTCATCTTATAGTTTTGGTTTCGATAAAATCAATTTTATATTTAAGAAGTTATTTGAGTTTTCATCGGCACGCGCCGTTTTTATGAAATATGTCAGGCATGACCGATGATTATATTGAATACCAATTATCATGTTGATTTGGTCGTCTGATCTTTAATAATTAGAAGTGATTAGTGATGGATCTCACCTCATACATGTAAGCTTGGCAAACAAACAAAACCAAGATGTCTTTTGAAAAATATAGAACAAAGAAGATATATTGTTTTGGAAAAAAATGTTAAATAAACTTTTCGTTTTGTTTGTAATAATTGAAGCCAGTTGAGAAATATGAGAAATCTACATAAAGTTGGGAAATTTTCATTCAATTCATCTCATTTGAAAACGTTCAAAAATATAGATAAAATTTATTGCAAAATGTTTAAATATATTTTATTTGCTGAATTAAAGCAAAATGGATTAGACACAAGTAAATCATACTTATGAAGTCTTCTCCATAATACAATATAAAGTTACAATAATAGTATACTATAAGTTTTCAGATAGCCAGTTAAGGTTATGGAATAAGTTTTTCCTACATAATGTGTATTTTGGGCAAACGAAGAAGTAATGGTAGACATCCTCAATATCGGACCCACAATGACAAGAAGGATCATTTATAATGTTAGCTCTAAATAGGTGGTTTTCAGTTAATCGCCATTTTGATACTTCTTGATACTATTTTATGATCATAAACAAGCTTCTGTCCAAGTTTGGTAGATATCCAAGACAGTTTAAGAAACGTTAATAATAATTTTAAAAACTTTAACCACAGAGTGAATATTTGTAGACGCCGCCCTCCGCCGAAGTCTCGCTTTTTCGACTATATATATAGTCGAAGACTCGACAAAAAATATACAAATCAGATTTCCTTCTGACATACGGGCGCACTACGCTTTTTTTTATACGCCCGTAAAAATTATACGCCCGTCAACATTTTGACGGGATGTATTATAGTATACAAATGTACGGCGTACGTTCGTCCGCCGGGCTTCCACGTGTCACACTGAAACTTAACATAGGTGGTTTTCGGAATTTACGTTTTTTATTGAAACCATTTGTATATGCACGCATGTTTGTTGGAATTAAAATAAAAATAAAACACTTATAAATATATATATTCCTTTTGTCTTCGTATTATCTTACATAAACATTTTAACAAGCTGACCACACTCTTACTTATAAGTTAGCGCACATCAAAGTCGTGCTCATATGGCAAATAATTTTGTTGGGAAAGAAATAAAACAACAGCAAAATTATTTGTCCTTTTTATCATTTTAAATAAGAACAACACATTTAATTATAAGTATTTGAAGCATAAAGCATAATTTTTTTCGATAAAATTGTTTTAAATTACCTAAAATAAAAAGATCGTGATTGTTTAATCAGTTGCTATGTTATTTGGCACGTGTCAATCGGTTCATTGATTTTCGGCATATCAAAGAAAACCGGCACGTGTCTAAATAATGTTGAATATTTCGTTTATTTACGAATATTTTTCTGTAAAATTTGAAATTTATGCATTAAATATCATTCTCTAACAAGATATATCAAAATAAAACATATTACAGCACTCCTTCTAGTCCTTAGTAGCATAGTCAAGGCCTTAGTGCACTAAGGATTCCTTAGCAGTGTTTAGACGTACTGAGAAATAAAACATCCGTCATTCTTTAATAATCATAGAAGGTTAACAACTACATGCAGTCTGTTTCCCGGCCGTTATTGAAATTCTTGACAATACCTTAATATTTGTATATTCCGAAGGCATACTGAATGTTTTTAAACTATTTTATAAAAAAAAACAAGATTATATCTTAACTTGTAAATTAAATTCAAGTTTTAAAAGTTCTCAATGGAATAACATTACGTGCATGTGACCATCAGAAACTAAGACACAATATTTAGAATGGTATTTATCAAAAATTAAATATTTGAAAATATCTAACTAGCATATGAATTGACCAAATAAGCGAAGAATTATAATCTAGCATAGTTTAACCAAGGATTTGTATAGTTTCTTTTAAATAAAATATTGTTGGTGTTTTGGCGACTAAACTAGCAACATTGCCGTTATTAATTAAAAATATAAAACTTTCGCCATCTGATAATGATAGGTTAAATGTTCAGTAAAATGTATAATATTTGTTTTAAAACTACATATAATGGGCATTTTAGAATGACATGAAGTTCATCTTCAATAGTAGAGCTACAACACTTGCATCTCGTGGACTTCTTTTCTTTCATACTTTCCAGTTTAATTTTTCTAGTAGAGCTACCCCACATCTAAATTTTGCTAAAGCACTTTTGTTTTTAATTGACAGAATATTTTTGACAAATAACAGTTGGCCAACAGTATATGTTTAAGTCAAAATCACTCAGTGGAATAAAAATTACAATTTTAACTCTTCTGTCGTAGAAATGTCAATATAGTGTTATTGTTTGTACGTACAACATGTATCATTATATCCAAATGATATCACTGAATAGCCTCGAAATATTTACACATGATAAAATATTTTCACAAAAAGTCATGAATCTGTATGAACGTTATGTACGATGATGTTAATTAAGTGTTCACAAGAAAGTAAGTATGACTGTAAGTTTTATTTAAAGTCGGAACAAATATACTTTAACCATAAGCTTTGGTGAGCTCTATAACCGACTATCATATAAAAACCGCAATGCATGAACGTTACACAACTAGAGATGAACGTTTGACAAATGCACATTATCTGATATACACAATTATTATACACGATTGACGAACGCACGATACACGGTTAAGAATGAATGATTGATGAACGCACGATACACGCACGATACACGGTTGATAATGAATGATGAGAGCACGATAGACGCACGATACACGATTAAGAATACACGATGCACGCACGTTACACGGAAAAGACACGGAACGATGAATGATGAACGCACGATTGGTACACGCACGATGCACACACGCAACACGCACGATACACGATGAACGCACGGAATAATGGTCAGTTTGAATTTTAGAAGGTCTGTAAGTCGGATAATACAACCGTACGATTGACAAGATATCCACTCGCAATTACGACTACATTAGGTTACTGTTTTGGTCTTTTGTGGTTCATAGACATAATAAAAATTATCGTGGCTAAAAACGGAAAAAACGGTCAAAGATGGTCAAATTGGCGGCACGCAGAGAATTTGAGCATTTTTATACAGAATGGACATACTATCAATTTTTGATTATTTTTTTTGCAGAGTTTCCCTTTAAACTAATGGTTGAATCTCGAAAAAAATGAATCTTTTCCCAATATTTCACAGTTTGACGTCGCGCAAAATAACATTTACGGCAGCATTTTAAATGTGTCAAAAAGAACGAATTCGTTAATTATTAAGTAAGAAAATTTCTGTCAAAAATCATTATATAGGAAACTTTTATTAAGGTCATATAATATGTGAGAAGACTGATAATAAAATACTATTTCAATGTCATGCAATAAGGTTTAAATGCAAAAAGATTTTAGAAGAAAGAGTTTAATGTCTGCTTTTTTAGATTAATTCTGCGAATTGGTTTTGTCTGAAAAAACATCAAACAGAGAGATAAAGAAAATCACAACTATCAATAAAAGATCACAAATGATAATAGAAAAATGCCTGTGCCGGTTTTCGTTAATTTTTCCGAAAATCACTGAACTATAAGACACGTGTCAAATTATATAACTGATAACACTATTACCTTAAAAAAAAAATTTTAAAAAATATTTGAATAAGAAAATTACCCTGACATATAGATATACTTACCATAAAAATATGTTTTAAATTTTGAAAAAATCATTTAATATGCATCGGTTTATGATTAAATGAAAATATATAGACACATTGTTAAGCTGGTTTTTTTATATCAGGAAGGAAAATAATGTTTGCATCGAGAAAAAATAGCCCCTCCCCTATAAATGATCATTAATTTACCTAAGTGGGGGCTTAAATTTGGACACCGATCGCGAAGCCTGACTGCCATTAACAACAGATTACGAACAGCTAACAGTGGATATACCATTTGATATGTATGAAAGACAACGACGGACACAAAATGATTGCACTGTAAAATTTCACCTACCATTAAGATCGATTTTTCAAATCCTTATCAAATAAGACCTGCATTTAAAAATATCCATGGGATATCTATTACCGTTTGGTTTCAAATTGGAATTAAAAATTGTATTTCCCCAAAGAGTTTTAGGTAACACCCCGAGAATCTCACCTCCTAGAAATTTGAAGTGTCAGGATGTTTGGAAATATGTATAAATTTTCTTACATACTTGAAATTGTATATAAGGAATAACAACAAATTCAGTATGTTTACTGTACAAACAAACAACAGACACCAATTGTGTCAGTTATATTGTTTAATTCATTTTTACTGAGAGAAAAATGTGGTTAATTGATTATTCGGTGGTTGTTTGAACGTCCAGTGGCAAAAGTTTCATGCATATTCAGGACGAAAAGTCCTTTCAGAAGTATATAATGAAGTATTTGGTATAACAAATGTTTAAATTTTCTAATTATTTGGCAAATGTCATTTTCTTAGCTAGTTCTTATTAATTTGTAAGAATCAAATTTTCTGACCAAATAATATCTTTTGCTCTAAATTAACATATACGATTCTGATAACAATGGATAATATAAGGAACATTGCAACTTACATAAGAAAAGAGATTATGATTGTTTAATCAGTTGTTTTGTCAGTTCGCTCGTGTCAGTCGGGTCACTGATTTTCGGCAATATCAAGGAAAAACCGACACGTTCTAAATAATGTTCAACTACTCATTTATTGGTGATATTGACCTAATATGTCCTGTCCTACAAAAATTTGCAGTGCATGTTAACATAAAAGATTCAAATAATTTCTGCTATGCTTGTAGTGAATACGAAAACAGCTTACTATTTTTTTTTTTATAGATATATACATATAAACCGTAAAAGTGTAAAATTATATAACATGAAAATAAAAATACATAGATCATTCATTTCTTGCAATCAATTATATCAAACATATAGTTGAAATAATTTCTAGAACCAGTCACTGTATATAGATATAATGCGTCGGACATTGTATGCATAAAAATAAAATTTAGATTTTTAACTGTAGGAAATAAAATTAGTTTAGGGTTTCGCGGAACACAATGTCTCGCCTTCGTTTGCCGTAATCTTGAACTCTCAGGCTGAACTTTAATCAAGACACTATATTTTGATTGGTAGGAGCTTCTGTCTAAGTTCAGAAATATTTCCGGTGCCTATAAAATAGCCGACTTTAATTTAGTTATTTGAATCTGAGCTGGCAAAATAGCATATTATCTATTATGCTGGTATCGGCAAAACAGCTACAAGTATTGCCTTCAATTACAATGCATATACATTTTAAATACTATTCTAAATATAATAGCTTTGAGAATCGTGTAAAAAGCGTTCGTTGATCATTTTTCAGTGAATCATTCAACGTGCATGTATCGTGTATATATCATTCATCGTGCATCGTGCATGTATCGTGCGTTCATCATTCATCATTCATCATGAATTTTAGAAGGTCTGTACCAGCACACTTGGTACAATTAAAAACCTTATAATAAATTGTTCAAATAAGGCCTTCGAAAATAGTGGAATAAATTACTTTTGGAGTGTCAAGAACTCGTTGGAAGTACTTGATAAATTGCATGCTTATATTGGTGATTTCGAATCTGTTCAAAGTTTTGATTTTTCTACCCTGTATACCACATTGCCTCACATTTTCATTAAGAAAAAATTCCCACACCTAATTAAATGGGCATTCAAAAAATCAGAATGTGAATATATATGTTCAAACTCTTTTAGGTCATTTTTTAGTAGCAATAAACAAAAAAAACTTTGTTAATTGGACATGCTTTGATACTATATATGCCCTTGAATTTTCACTAGATAACATTTTTGTTCGCTTTGGGGATTCCGTATATCGTCAGATTATCAGAATTCCAATGGGGACTTACTGTGCACCACTTATCGCGGACCTCTTTTTGTATTGTTATGAGTTACAATTTATGACAAAAATAAGCAAAGACCCATCAAAACAACATCTGATAAACAAATTTAAAAATACTTTTAGATATTTGGATGATATTGTGGCTCTCAATAATGACGACTTCAGTATGTATATTAATGAAATTTATCCTGGTGAACTTACTTTAAATAAAGCTAATACTAACAATGACCACTGCCCTATCCTCGATCTTGATATCTATATCACTAACGGAAAGCTGAATACTAAATTTTATGATAAAAGGGATGATTTTTCATTTCCTATCGTTAATTATCCGTTTTTAGATGGTGACGTTCCCTTGTCACCATCTTACGGTGTTTATATATATCAACTTGTACGATTCGCTCGCGTATGTAACAATGTTTTAGATTTTGACGAGAGAAATTTATGTATTACTGAAAAATTATTACACCAGGGTTTTCGATATCACAAACTAGTCAAAACATTTACTAAATTTTATCATCTGTATAAAGACATCATTCGTAAATATAGCTCAACATGCAGACTTCTTATACGTTCAGGTATTTCACATCCAATTTTTTATGGAAATATTCTTTATAAAGCACAAAGGTGTCAGTATTCACCTCATAAACTTACAAAACCTTTGAATAGACTTATTAAGAAGGGATATAATTACGATACTGTTGTCAAGTCATTAAAGATTGCATATTTTGGCGTTAATATTGAGTCACTGATAAGGTCTTTGCGTCGGAACTAAACACATTTGTTCTAAAAACAGTTGTTGGCATGACACGGGTTATGTTCTTCTCATATATGTTATGATGGTATGATACTAAACCCCTAACGGGAAGGATTGTGCCTGATGTTCATATAGAGAAATCATAATCTTTCAGTCAGTTTAATTGATGTCTGGAGCTGGCATGCCAGTTAACTGCTAGTAGTCTGTTGCTATTTATGTATTATTGTCATTTTGTTTATTTTTTTTGGTTACATCTTCTGACATCAGACTCGGACTTCTCTTGAACTTAATTTTAACGTGCGTATTGTTATGCATTTACTTTTCTACATTGGTTAGAGGTATAGGGGGAGGGTTGAGATCTCACAAACATGTTTAACCCAAGTCAGGAGCCTCTGGCCTTTGTTAGTCTTGTATTATTTTAATTTTAGTTTCTTGTGTACAATTTGGAAATTAGTATGGCGTTCATTATCACTGAACTTGTATATAATTGTTATGGGGCCAGCTGAAGGACGCCTCCGGGTGCGGGAATTTCTCGCTACATTGAGGACCTGTTGGTGACCTTCTGCTGTTGTTTTTTTTTATTTTGGTCGGGTTGTTGTCTCTTTGACACATTCCAATTTTATTGCCCTTATATCTTGGATAGATAAAATATGAACAATGCGGGGACATTAAGATTAATATTTGTACCTAGATGGAAAAGCGTATTTATAAGCCCAGAAATAATCACTCTCCATTATAAAGACTAGAAGAGTTTTTATCACGTGGTCTTTCATGTCACAGAAAACCGATACCAGAATATGATGGTTTAGTTTTGAACTAGTAATTTACGTTGCTATAGGTCATCGCTCAGTTTGGCTTCATTTCAGACCAACATGCGTATAATCATTCTCTGGCTTCACTTGCCGTAGCTGAAGACAAGCTAGGACTTCGACTTTTACGATAATGTCTAGAGGACTTTTCTGAGATTTATCCATCTTGGTTACATAAACTGACTGATCTTTTACTGAAGGAAAGACTACGTATACTACTTCGGAAATGATAAGAAGCTATTCTCATATCCTCACCATTGTTACATTCGGATACCTCTGTGTATTTGCTACGAACACATGCAATTATATTTATCTAATCTCTTCTTATTTTTCTTCCTTTTTTTGTCAAAATGATGTGGATGCATGAGCATCTGAGCATACATACAAGCTACGCCACTTAATTACGAACTGAACAGTTTCAAAGTATAATTTTAGTAAAATATGGTTTTAACAGTTTTTCAAACGATAACCTTTGTGCAAAAGCCTATAAAAATAATTTGTTTTATATAATTCAAGTTGGTTTTCTATGTGGTTGTTACGCAAGGAAAAAACTATGTGGCATTGCTCATATAGGCCTACACAGTATACTCCGAGTTCAATTAATATTCATTTTATGGGAGTCCTGAGTTTGTTATGGAACGAAATGACTCCTTATGTTAATAATCATCATGAAATGCAGTCGTCACGTTATTTTATGCAGTGGTCACACCACTATATGCAGTGGTCATAACATTATATGTAGTGCACGTGGTCACATCATTATATACAGTCGTGCCAACAGTATATACAGTTGTCGGAACAGTATATGTAGTGGTTAAAACATGATATGCAGTACCAACAATATTATATGCAGTGGTAAAAACATTATATGCAGTGCCAACAATATTATATGCAGTGGTAAAAACATTATATGGAGTGCCAACAATAGTATATGCAGTGGTTAAAACATTATATGCAGTGCCCACAACATTATATGCAGTAGTTAAAACAGTATATGCAGTGGTTAAAACATTATATGCAGTGGTTAAAACATTATATGCAGTGGTTAAAACATTATATGCAGTGGTTAAAACATTATATGCAGTGGTCACAAAACATTATATTTGTTTTATTGATGAAATAATGATCCGTGATGGTTAGTGATGATGATTGAGGTTTGTGTTGATGGTGGTTAAGATTCGTGAAACTTCCGAAATTTGTATCGGAAACTATATATAAAAATAAAATATCGGACAGGTATTATATTATCCGTTTAGAGGTAGCGCATTCCGTTGAAAAGTTGAAAGCATTGATATTAGTTATATTCCTCTTAAAGTTTATTCATCTAAAAGTGGTACCCAACACTTTCACTAAAATCAATTTGGCTCGTTTAATTTTCATAAAATTTTGTCAAAGTAATCATTTAACAAAAATATAAAAACTTCAAAAAATTTGAACCAATCGTTTTGTCAGAAAAATTACACTGGTTATATAACAGTTTGAAAAACACCAATTTTGATCATTGAGAAGCTTAATATTCCTTATACAACCACTAGTAACCCGAATTTAACTTGATCGGACAAAAACGTGTTAACGCTGTTTAAATGAAATTAATCGTCATTTGATAAAGATTGACAAAAATTAAAAATCATTTTTAATTTATTTCAATGCATATCAAATCATTTTAATGCCAGTCAAATAGCTTCGCTTGCGGTCGTTCAATTTAATTCAAGTTGGCGGTAAGTTACGTCAAACAAATAGGCCACGCCCCCGTTAAACTATTTCAAACTGGTATCAATTCGTTTTAAACCGTGTTGGGACCCGAGCTTTTAACAGGTAAATCACTCAAGCAAAACAACATCGATGTATCTTTCGTTTATTTGTTTCAAACTTTATCGACTTATATATATGAATGCGTGTATTCTTATTAAAGTAATATACTTCACAATTTAAACAAATGAATGATCAATACACGTAACATATAAGGAATTTAAATTAAAAAAAAATAAATATTGGTGCACGGTTTAAAAAATTCAAAACTTGTGAATCTGTTAAAAATAAAATAGTAAGATGTTTAACATATTTTTAATTTTATTGAATGCAGTAGATCTTTATCTCACATATTCGTTTCAAAACTTGCTGAGTGCTATGAAAACTTGTGAATGTAAGTAACGTATGGTCCATTGCAATGACTTACAAACTTTAAGTATTCCTGTATATTTCCGTTTCTCTTGTTCTGTCTTACTATAGTGTTCTCGTTAATTAAATATAGACACGGAAATTAAAGTATCTTACAAAAATCATTTATTTTTCACATAGTTTAAATCGATGTATCCAGAGACATATATACACTGTCTCTGATGTATCTTATAGTTTCGGTCAACAACAAATATTCCCTAGCTGTATATTGATATATGAAATAGCTTGTAATAAAAACAATGTTGTGTTAAATAATAAAATGAATGAACATAATGTTATCATTTGTTGAATTTAATAAACAGTTAAGTCTTGCACAACATTGCAAATAAAGGAACAGCTCAAAAAACTTTTAAAACTGTGTCAAATTGTAATATCGGTCACTGACGCGAAACGGGCGTTAATTGCGGACAAGCAGCACATTACGGTAATTGTGAATTGTGGTTCCGATTCTGTAAAGGGATTATTGTGCTGTCATTCACCGTGACGTACAAAAAGTCTTGCTATAAATAAAAATATATTCGGTATATATGAGATAAATTTTAGTCTGCGATAACGATGGGTTGGTTGATTTAAGTTTTACGACCTTGACTTGCTCTAAGTCGACATTCTCTTACGTCTAATGCATTTTATTTACGTTTAGGGCATATTATATATATAAGTCTACCTACGAAATTGAAATCAACATAAACATTATTAAAATAAACAAGAATGGAAAAGAAACAATTATGCACTGTTGCTCTGATAATTTATTAACTATATTTTAGCGGTAATGTCCAAATTAAAAACTAATTGTCGTACAAAAAAATAATTTATCGAGGTGCTTTCGTTGAAGTTCGCGTTACATATCAAAAAGAATGTCATTGGTCGGAACGTTTGCAAACTTTCAATCCAGGTGTTCTCATCGAGGTCCGCGTTCATTTTTCAATTCAATACACAATATTTCATCTAGGTGCTTTCGTTGAAGTTCGCGTTACATAGTAAAACGAATTTCATTGGTCGGAACATTTGCAAACTTTCAAATCCAGGTGTTCTCATCGAGGTCCGCGTTCATTTTCAATTCAATACACAATATTTCATCTAGGTGCTTTCGTTGAAGTTCGCGTTATTTCATTGGTCGGAACATTTGCAAACTTTCAATCCAGGTGTTCTCATCGAGGTCCGCGTTCGTGTTTCAATTCAATACACAATTAGAAGTCCAATATGGTAAAAAAAAAGATTTTAAAACTGAAATTGAACAAAAAAGAAATAATAAAAAATATAGTCTATAATATGTAAATATTTATTTAAGAAAGCTAACAATAAGATGAAAGAAAAATATGTGATGCTTAAGAACATTGATCTGGGCCGTAACAGCCTTATGTTGGAAATTTTAAAACAAAGTTGAAACAAAGGCTTGTCTTCATATCAAATTGTTTTCACGGCCAATTTCTTGCAAGAAGCAAACTCCCATTACTTCAGTGTCGCCCCTGCATGTTTTTGCGTGATCCATGCATGTTTCTGATTTACTTGTCTTTTGTTCATTTACTGTCCTACTGTATGGCTATAGTCTAAGTGTTAATTGTCATTTGAAATACTTTAAACTTGCTTATACTGGTTTGTTCCACGTGAATCTTATGATAATAGTTCATGCATAAATCACCGGAATTTGGTACACGTAAAATGCACGTAATTTTTAAAAATTACATTGTTAAAATAATATATTTTTTCTAAAATTTCATTGAAATCATTAAAAATACCTTCATATTTTTGCAAAGTTCAAGTGAAAATAACATGAAAAATTTCACGTGTAATTCATTTGAATTACTGAGTTTTTTACTCCATCATTTAAGGCAATGGTGGTGTTGTTGCTTCATCCATGCAGAAATAGAGTACTTTAAAAATATGATTCAGTAAAAAGTTTTATAATTGCTCGGTTTTTGATGGTTGTTTTACGGCGGTACGTCTAAACACTGATAAGGACTCCTTAGTGCACTAAGGACTATACAATGCCACTAAGGACTAGAAAGAGTACTGTTATACGTGTTATTTTTACATATTATGTTAAAGATTGATATTTAATGCATAAATTTCAAATTTTACAGAAAAATAATCACAAATAAAAAAGATATTCAACATTTTCTAGGCACGTGCCCATTTTTCTTTGATATACCGAAAATCAATGAACCGATTGACACGTGCCAAATAATATAACAACTGATTAAACAATCATATATTCTTTAATCTAAGCAATTTACAATTGTATCGAAAAGATTAATACTTGATTATTTTAATAAAATGTGTTGTTCTTATTTAAAAGTTAAAATGAATAAAAGGACAAATAATTTTGCTTTTGTTTCATTTATTTCCCGACATAGTTATTTGCCATAGGTTTTAATGTTGATGTGCGCCTAACTAATAAGTAAGAGTGTGGTCAGCTTGGTAAAATGTTTATGTGAGAGACATGAAGACAAAATGAATATATATATTTATAATTTTTTTGTTTTTATTTTAATTCCGACAAAGATGCGTTACAAATGGCTTCACTAAAACATGAGTAAATTCCGAAAAAAAACAACACCCTATAAATCATGATTTTTATTTGTCCACTTTCTATTATGAATGTTCCACAGTATTTAGTACATTATTTACGAATAATTTCCTGCATTTTACGGTCAGTGGCAAATAGTGCATGCATGTTCGGGACGATACAATACAAGCTCAGCAAGTCGGACAAACATTGCAAATTGTATGCAAAATTTCACAAAGTTCAACCGTGTCATTTGTGGAAAATTATTTACGAAACAAATCATGAGATCATACATGCATTCTTTAAGTAAACCAAACTGCAAATGCGAAATGTAAAAGGTCCAGTTTGAAATTCCACATGTAAGAGTCTGCGTGCCTTTTATATTTTATCAAAACGTCTAATCCAGCAACCTGTCATGAACAAAAAATAAAGGAAACCAAGACGATATGCGCACCTTTAATATGAGTACACTTTAGTAACACCAGGTACATAATTTAAACCTGAAGCAAAAAGACCGTACTTATTCCTTTTAATAATAAGCCGTATAAACCCTATATGTATACACCAAGTGCGCGATTGACGTTAGAACGGACACGGGTGAAACAGTATGAAGATACGTGCTCTTTTAGGATATTGGTGACAAAACATATTTTTGAATATGCAGTTCATATAATGGATGGTAGTTTTGAGATATAAAATGAAGTACCAATGTAAGCAAGCTAACATTTCCGTCATTTTGTATTTGGTAGAAAGTTGATTAATTGTCAATTTTACCGCACCTCCTTATTTCATTATGGTTGAAATTTTCTCCAGAAGAACAAAAGTATTAGGACTTAAACAAATATGTACGAGGAGACTGAAATGTTACTGTGATAATTATACTTTCCTTTTTAGGGAACCGTCGTTTAGTAAACTGACTACATGCAAATTAGAATTAAAAAGCTAATCGTCCAATTAGCATTAGTCACAATTTGCTTGGTGTATTTGGTTTTGATGTAGTTAAATGTCCAACAGTAGCTATCTTATAAATTGCATATCCCATATCTCTATTCATCATTCTAACAACAGACTGGTGTACAAATAACATGTTACATATATATATATATATTTTATTTTATTAGTACTTCTACTTTTTATAAATAAAGTCTCATGTAACCCCATTTCCATAATTAGCAAGCGGTAACGTATATACTTCTTTTTGTCTAAACGTTCGTAAAATTTGTCGATTTCTTTGAAAAAATTAGAGGCAATGATTTAAATTTTAACAACTAAAGTTTCAAGTGACGGGTGTAAATTGTAGGATTGATTGTTGGTTGCTTAACGTCCAGTGGCAAATATTTCCTGCATGTTCAGGACGAGAACAAGTTAACACTAACTTGAATACAATACAAGGTAGGTTTTGTAATATAGAGCCGATCCGGGAAGATGTTTGAGAAAAATTTGGACTGACACTAGAAAATGAGGGTATATTATGAGCAATATGCCCCTCATGGCCTAAAAAGGCAACTTATGTTAATGCTCTCTCAGTCGTTTTGTCTCCGAACTTGTACATGTTCATCATTTCCAACTCAAATCGCACACAATAAAACTACACTACCAGCGAGTTCCCATGCAAGCGGAAATTAACACGAATAGAAAATCTAAATGATTTCAAGATCTAGCTATTTCAGTCGTTTGCTTGTAAATTTCCAGAATTTTTTTGTAACGGAACCTGTCTTACTTAGTGACTAAAGCCAGTCCCAACTATTAGCTTGCGTTTATAGACGCAAGTGGATACTTGGGACTGGCTTTAATCAGACTCTAACGGGACCTGATTTTTTTTATTATTTTTTTTCCGAATAAAGTTGCTTTGTATTTTCAGCCTACGGTAACCTTCTCAGGCCTGATTCCGATGTAACTGTATGTCCTTGTGTATAGACTTGGTCTAGCTAGCACTTTATTTTTAAAATGTTTCCGAAACTATAACGGATTTATGAGACTGTTTACATTTGGAACACATAGAATGTTATTCAGCAAAATAACCAAGTTAAACCACTTTTTTACATTGAATTTCCATACTAACAAACTATTTTCTAATTGAGTTTCAAAGTCTGCTTGTATTGTACTTTTTCGCCTTATTCTATCCGTATTCTCATCCAAATAAATTTCCTTTTTCCATTTTGCCCGAGCGGTGATTTTGACGACCATTTTAACACGAATTAATAGTTGTACGGATTCCCGTTTTTTTATGCATCATCCTAAGTTTCGATAGATGCATATAAGATTTCTATTTTCAAAAAAAATAATTCATGGGGATACGGCATGCATCATGGAAAGTTTTTATTGCAAAATAAACTAAGAATGAAATAAAGTGATAAAACTCAGTCTGTTTTGCATAAGAACATATAGATAAATCGTGCAGATGCTTAAATATTAAAAAAAAAAGCAGAATATAAATTAAAAGTATATAGTAATTCATTTTTAAAGGTTAAAAATTAGCAGAAGAATTGCTGAAACACGACAAAGCAACCTATGTCAAAAAGTTAACCGTTACGTATTGCATAAAAACTTTCGACACTAGCTCTGCATCTAGAAAAAGTTTCCATAAACATGTCAATTCAAATATGACGTCCTTATTACGCTTTGTTAACAAAGCCGTGTTCTAATGAGCACACAAAATATGTTTGACACATGCGCACGTACTTTTTTATTAACATTATTTCCATCGATATCCTTTAAAATATTTACATTCAAGCAGCTAACATAAACTTTTATTATATATTTATATCAAACAACATATATTTACCTTGCTCGTAGTTTTTAAATTTTTCAAATATGAAATGCAATAAACAGCCTCCTCTCGGAGGAAACGGGAACAACAAAACAGTCTTACGGTATTTTCGTCCGCTTTGACCTATAAATATATTGCATTTGTTAGAATCGAAATAATTCCTTCATGTCATGCTCTATGCTCATTTTAACATGGGTAGACATTATATTTGACCACATTTTACACCTCGCTTACGCTCAGTGTAAAATATAGACAAATATAATGCCTACCCATGTTAAAATGAGCATAGAGCATGACATGAAGGAATTATTTCTTAAATAGTTTCCAAAAATATTTTTGTTTATTATTTAATCACTTTGTGATTGCAGAACCTGCTGCATTGGCTTGTATGTGTGAACGTTATTCGATAACGTCAGGAACGATAACTCGTGGCGTAATGTCAACTTACTGTCAAGACACGCTTTTATAGAAAATAAAGGAATATGGAGTAAACGTATACGGAACCAGTAATCGCACACAAAGTCAATGCTTAACAAAAATACAAATAATTAGTGGTCAGCGTTTTTATTCCTGTTCATCTTTATATTCCCTAAAGGGTCTTCAACAATGAAAGATTCACTTGTTTAGGGATGACATCAAAAGATCGATGTAGGATAAAAAAAAACTTCAATCAAATAGTTTGGAGGGGGGGGGTCAACTTTGCTGCAAGTTTTGTTAATCTAAAATCGATTTTACATATATCCCTATTGGTCAATCAATTTTTACCAAATTAAGTTAAGAGAGGGGTGTGTGGAGGTCAGGAAAAACCTATGTGAATTCAGTTTTGTATCCTTCATTGAACTTTCGATGTCGTCCCTTACCAGAACAACAAAAAAAACACTAGCTAAGAGTTCTTTAGTTACTGACAGCTATAGTTCACACTCTTACGTTTGAAGTCTTCCTGTCCATCATCCCGCAATCGTTATTTTTGAAGATCATATAAGTGAATGAATAATTCGATTTTCTGCCTCAGGACCTGCGCATATATGAAATACTTAACACTGAACATTGAACCTGGTTGTAATTTGCAATTTTTATTTGTAATTTTTCCTCACTAGGTAGGTGAAATTATGTATAACATCAAATGTATTGTAAATTGCCAAAATGCATTACGAGCATATTCTATAATTTTAAGTTTGAATTATAAAGAGTTTAATTTTTTTCAAATATTAAATACGCAACAAAATCTCTGTAATTTTACCCATGTATTATTTATGTTTATGTTAAAGGCGTTTGATTGGATATTAGTTAAAGGTAGGCGTGGTTTTCGGTAACTTTCCTCCAATCAACTGGCCTATTCGACAAACATGTGTGCGCTGATGCGTGCAAACTGGCTATTGTAACGGCACATGTCTTACATCAGAATCTATCGTGCGTGACCAATGTTTAGTGTAAAATTTCTTGTTATGTGAGCAAATTATCAGACATACAAGTTCTAAAGGTTACAACTTGAATTTGCTTTTTGAAAGATTATTTTCGGTAGTGCCCCTGATATACGATGTAAAGTGTTTAAGGAAAACAAGACTTTAAATGAAGGATGCATATATTACCAGAGAATATAATCTGGGACTATGCCAGATATAATACATGTATTTTATGGCTCGGATATTAACAATAAAATGTTCTGAAAAAATTAAGTGTCCGATAATTTGAATTATCTGATAAAGATATCTCGATCACTGTCGACAAAATATTATTGCATGGATGGTAAACTGCTGATTTTTATTTCTAGACATGGTTTGTGACTGTTATAATAGACAACTATATGCATTCTAGTTTACGTTTACAAAGAACACACTATACATTTTTCTGAAATATCAATCCTTTTTGGACAGACTTGCTTTTTCCTTGTATTTGTAAAAAATATAAGACGTTTCATTTTATTTGAATACTTCAAAAATTTAATCAAAATACTATAGGCCTGTATTGTTGTTATTTTTTTTAGGGTCAATGACTCCCCCCCCCCCCCCCCCGAAAAAAAAGTAGTAAAATAATTGTATATTTGATTTGAATAATTGTTTTAAAACGTAATAGAAATAAAGGTCAGCCAAACCCAAATTCAGCAATAAGGAGTGTCATTCACCGGGTTTAATTTCTTTTACCGGTTTTGAACTTCTTGTTTTGTTCAATAAATAATAGTAATCTTCTTATCTTGTTCAATAAAAAATAGTAAAATTTACTTTCCATACACATGTTTGACTTCCTAAATAACACTAGGAAATAAAGTTTGTCACAATTTCGCTTTTGTCGTCTGCTCAAGTTAGTTTAATTTGGTATTGTAATATGCACATGAGATACTTGTCACTGAACGTTGAACAAACAGTAGCTATCCACCAATCCATCAGTGATTGCGATACTTCTGTTACATACCCGTCATTTTGTCACATGTTTGGTACTATTATTTGAACAAAGTTCGTGTTGTAAGCCGAATTTGTCCTACATTTTAATTGTTCTTGTCAAGTAATACATTCCTTGAACTGGTTTAAATATTTAACTAAATCCTATGATATCAATTTTGTGCATTGGTTTTTTGAAACACAATTTTGTTAATTTGAGCGTGTCAACACCTAGTCTAGTAGTGATTTCGGTTTGTATGACCATACAACATATTTATATATTAGTATTACAGTAAGTTATTGTTTCATTTTACATGTTTACCATTGATAACATCAAATAAAAAGTGTTGCAGGTTGAACTAAACCATAAAGGAAGGATCTAAAATTTAAACTATGTATGTTTAAACTATTATGAATGCGGAGTGGGGGTATTGCACAATAGCCTCAGTAGAAGTATGATACTTTGATATCAAATGGACTACAGTTAAAAAGTTGCATTTACTTCCAATCCATGCACAATAGTAAGATGTATGCTCCTGAGCGTATTATGGACAAAGAAAAGGGTTGTGGTGTACTTTAAAATTTTGAACTAAGTATGGTATAATGGTTGCCATACGCTTTCATATTACAGAAACCACCAGCGTACACTACAGCATAATTACGATTTCAGTTGTTATAGTTCACACACAAATTAATTGGGCTAGTTTAATCTCCTGCATGGTTTATTCCATTGGCAATCATATTCAAGAAAATTCATATTCTGTATGAAGCTTGATTGAGCCGTAGATTCACACAGATACCGATCATAGTTATCTTTTCTTCATTTACATAAATGAATGTCGGGAATTCGGAATATGGCAGTTATACATGTATCCTCAGTTTATATTAATTTTGAAGCATTATCGAACTAATACGACTTAAATTTCTCTTTAAAATTTACTTTGCACTTAATATCTAGTAAATGACTTTACATGGGAATAACTTGGGGTGTATTCATGTATACTAGTATGTAATGATAATAAAAAGAAACCAACAGCACTATTTGACGAAGACGAAATTAAGGATTGAATTTTAACGTCCAGTGACATATATTACAATGATGTCGAAACAGAACTTGAAATTGACAATAGGTATTCCGTCGCTTTTCCAAAGAATTCACGCTTAGTTGCGATTTCACGTGTTATTTTGAAGAGACATGTTTTGTCGAAATGCACATCTGGTGCAAGAAAATTGGTACCGTTAATTTTATTACAACTTCGGGTTCGCATTATAGTTATATTTGTACAAAATAACTAACAATAAAATTTTTTTGATGAATTCTTTAACTGTTCTTGAACGTTCTAGTTTTAATATAAATCAGTGATTTTTCTATATTCGTACTTTCGACGAAGCAAAGCAAGTTCGATCTAGACCTGGACAATTTGATGCATTTAGCAATATTCAATCGTTGTACAAATTTATTGTAGAACATGTAGAAAATCCGTCTTTTTCGGATAAAAAAATCTACTTTGTTAACTCAGATCGAAAACTTACAATATAGTTTATCCTATTGAAACATGAACGCGGACTACATTGAGAACATCTTGGATTGAAAGATTGCAAATCTACTGACCAATGAAATGCTTTAGATTTAGAACGCAGACCTCAACGAGAACACCTAGATGGATAACACACTGTAATCTTTAGACCGTCGAACAGATAGCGATAATTCCAGACTTCTTCTTCTTCTTTTTCTTTTAGTTCAAATAAGGTCACAATATAGAAGAATACAAAGTCATACTGCCAAGGAATTGTATATTAGGAATTGTATATTTACAATCCATTGATGCTGCTGTACATGCCTGATTGACAAAGATTTAATAAAATTGAATTATTCATAAAAATGTGTATCACAATTTAAGTGTTTCTATATTAAGATTGTGATTAAAAATATGCATTTTATGTACTTGTTTTGGTTTGGATTTGTTTATTCAAAGCTCGCGAGAACAGCTGATCTCTTAAGGTCGTAACAGTGGTGGTAGATATTCACAGATTTTTTTTACATAAAAACACACTATTACATATTCATGTGACAATAATAATGTGTCTGTTTTTTAAACCAATTTAGAATTGGTGTATATATGTCTCCGCTGATAATAATTCTATGTTAGATAAACATAATTATTTGGAATTAAAAGTTGTATAGTTACAATAAGTACATTTTCAAAATTATTTATTTATTTAGGCTTGATGAAGATCTACATGATTTAACGAATAAATGTAAGAAGATGTGGTGTACTTGCCAATGAATACAGCCTTCAACAACGAGCAAAAACCTAACCGCATAAACGTTTATATCATTTTCCAAAATTACAAATATGAATTCAAACAATTCAAACAAGAAAACTATCGCCTGATTGATGTACAACACTTATAGAAAAATATATACAAAAACGACAACCACTGGTCACTGGGGATTCAAACCATATGTCCCAATCGAAAAATAATTTCGTCAAACAAACGGGAGTTCTTATCTACAGAACAAAACCTGGATCCGCCATTATACAGTCTCCTGGCTAGTATACCTGTAGGATAGTCAAAGATAATGGCGTTAAACAAATATTTTCTTTATTTATGTTTTTATTCTATTCAGATCTTCAATTTATCGATTGATTAATAAAAAAACGAAGCAAATATTTTAGTTAATCTACCAGTAATTAAATGTCAGTCCGATCTTTCTGATTAGATTGTAAGACTATATATTGCTTTTTGGCTGTGAAATTTGGAGATTTAGTTTTATTGATGCATTAGAAAGTTAAACTTGAAAAAAATCAACCCTAGCTTTATGGTTTATGGAGAGCTAGGCGCTTATCCTATGTCAATATATGTGGAACACCGTATGGTATATTTTTTGGTCTAACATTGTAAACAGTTCTGATAGTAAACTATATAGATATATTAATAAACTCAACGTAGATGGTGGATTTTCTTAGCTATAGAAAGTGGAAGATTTTATGGTATAGCAAGAAATAATAGAATATGTACTTTTTGTAAAAATGATATAGAGGATGAGTTTCATTTCATCCTCAAATGTCCACGTTTTCAAGGTTTTAGAACAATTTATATGAAGCCATTTTATTGGAAAAAAACGTCGATGTACAAATTTATTAAACTGATGAGTACAAATAATGTAAAAGAATTGTGTAATTTAGGTAAATTTACATTTAGATCTTTTGAGCTTAGATCCGAAATGTTAAAATAATGTTTGTTTATTCTACAACACCTTCTGCTGTCACATAGTCTGTGTTTATGTATGTATTATATGTATTATTGCTGTTGATATAATTGTATACCTATAGTTTATATAGACTTTGGTAATACAGATATATACTTTCGATTGGTTGATTTGTATAAAAAATATCTTGAAAAAATATGGATTTTAAAATATTTGGTTAAATCAGAGTAACTATAGTTTTAATCCAAACTATTAAACAGATTGTTTTATCATTTTCAGCAGACTTGGAAATCAGAAATGGAATATTCTCCAAAAGTATTATGTTTAAAACTGTTTAAAGAAAACTTTGAATTTGAAGAATATTTAGACGTATTACGTTATAAAGATAAGATAACGTTATGAAGGTTTAGAACTGAAAATCATCGGTTACCTATAGAAACCGGTAGATGGCGTAGAATTATGAGACAAGAAGGGTACTATGTACTTTGTAACTCTCAAGAGATTGGTTGATATATTTCACTATATTCTAAACTGCACAACTCTAACAGAAAGTAGAAGACCTTTTCTTAAATCTAACTATGTAAGCAGAGTAAATGTTTCGAAATTGGGCACTTTATTTATTTAAAAAAATATTGTGTTTTGAAAATTTTGTGTAAATTAATTTGAATCATATATAAATAAAAGTATGTTCTCAAGTCTGATCACCAATCGCTCATTCTTGTTGCTCGTTTCAAGTTGTGCAAATTGTCATACGCAAAATCTGTATGTTAATATTATATGTAAAAATATCTTTCTTTTTACCGTTAACTTGGTTTTATGAGAAATAAAGAATCTAAATTAAATAATACAATTAATTTTATTTAGAATTTGGATTAAATTACCTTAAATTAAAGGATTTAACGTTAAAAGGTATATAATTGTAACTTTTTCAAAGTTCAAGTTGATCAATTATTGATTTAAGTGAATAAATCAAATTTATTTTCTCGAGGAATAAATCAAATCAGGAACATATGTATTGTAAGGTATACTGTTCCCAAATTGAATAGTATACAAATCATAGTAATAATTATTCATCAGCGATAAGGATAGTATTTGTATTGTGTTTGAAGAATCGTAAAAGTGTTTTATTTTCTAAATTCTATTTATTCACTCGGACATCGTAGAGTTTAAAATAATGTTTTTTACCATATCGGACTTCATATTGTGTATTGAATTGAATCACGAACGCGGACCTCGATGAGAGCACCTTGATTGAAAGTGTTCAAATGTTCCGACCAATGAAATTCATTTTACTATGTAACGCGAACCTCAACGAAAGCACCTAGATGAAATATTGTGTATTGAATTGAAAAATGAACGCGGACCTCGATGAGAACACCAGGATTGAAAGTTTGCAAAAGTTCCGACCAATGACATTCATTTTGATATGTAACGCGAACTTCAACGAAAGCACCTAGATGAAATATTTTATTTGTACGACAATTAGTTTTTTTTTAGACATTACCGCTTAAATATAGTTAATAAAAAATATATCAAAGCAACAGTGCATGATTGTTTCTTTTCCATTCTTGTTTATTTTAATAATGTTGATGATGATTTTAATTTTGTAGGTAGACGTATATTATATGCCCTGAACGTAAATATACGAGTTTCTTTTTAAATGCATTAGACGTAAGAGAATGTCGACTTAGCAATGCTTAGAGCAAGTCAATGTCGTAAAACTTAAATCAACCAACCCATCGTTATCGCAGACTAAAATTGATCTTAAATAAACAGAATATATGTTCATTTATAGCAAGACTTGTTGTAAGTCACGGTGCATGACAGCACAATAATCCCTTTACAGATCGGAACCACAATTCACAATTTTCGTAGTGTGTACTTTTCCACAATTAACGCCCGTTTCGCGTCAGTGACCGATATTACAATTTGACACAGTTTTAAAAGTTTATTGAGCTGTTCCTTCATTTACAATGTTGTGTGCAAGACTCAACAAATGTCAACATTATGTTCATTAATTTTATTATTTAACACATCATTGTTTTTATTACAAGCTATTTCATATATCAATATGCAGCCAGGGAATATTTGTTGTTGACCGAAACTATAAGATACATCGATTTAAACTATGTGAAAAATAAATAATTTTTGTAAGTTACTTTAATTTCCGTGTCTATATTTAATTAACGAGTACACTATAGTAAGACAGAAAATGAGAAAAGGAAATATACACGAATACCTAAAGTTTCGTAAGACATTGCAATGTACCATACGTTACTTACATGTCACAAGTTTTCATAGCACTCAGCGAGTTTTGAAACGAATATGTGAGATAAAGATCTACTGCATTTGGGCAAATCAAAAATATGTTAAACATCTAACTATTTTATTTTTAACAGATTCATAAGTTTTGATTTTTTTAAACCGTGCATCAATATTTTATAATTTTTTTATTTACATTCCTTATATGTTACGTGTATTGATCAATCATTTGTTTAAATTGTGAAGTATATTACTTTAATTATAATACACGCATTTATATATATAATTTTAAGTCGATAAAGTTTGAAACAAATAAACGAAAGATACATCGATGTTGTTTTGCTTGAGTGATTTACCTGTTAAAAGCTCGGGTCGCAACACGGTTTAAAACGAATTGATACCAGTTTGAAATAGTTTAACGGGGGCGTGGCCTATTTGTTTGACGTAACTTACCACCAACTTGATTTGAATTGAACGACTGCAAGCGAAGCTATTTGACTGGCATTAAAATGATTTGATATACATTGAAATAAATTAAAAATGATTTTTAATTTTTGTCAATCTTTATCAAATGACGATTAATTTCATTTAAACAGCGTTAACACGTTTTTGTCCGATCAAGTTAAATTCGGGTTACTAGTGAACTCAACGTCATTAAAACGTTTAGCTGACGTTACAGAGTTATCTCCCTGTAGTGTTAGGTACCACTTTAAGTTATCTACACGGAATAATGTATTTAAAAATAATGAATGAAAAATATGAAACATTGAATGGCATTCGTATACTTTATGTCTTGAGATCATGTCATATTTAACATGAAAGTTGTAAGTCACTTAATGTCTTTAGTCAATATTAAGTGTCATATTTCATATATACCAGACTCAGACAGACGTCTATAGGGAACCTATGATTGAGGTCCATCTGGAAAACAAACTATTGTTGGAAGTCTCCTCTTGTCGATGCGGTACATGATTTGATTATTTGTCCCTACTTTTTTATTTTATTTTCTCTGGAGTAATCGTATTGTTTTTGTATAATGCTGTCAAAATATACAATATTTTTAAAAATATTTTATACATATCACAGTGGAAAGGACAAACGAAAAGTAACCATCCCATCGCAAAGAAAGAACTTATAGAAATGTAAAAAAACGACCATAGATCATAAATGACAACCGGTCAACCACCGACAGCAGATTCTGCACGTACACAGACATATTTTGCGCACACGATATGCGTCGATCCACTGAATCTTCGTTCGATGTCTCATTCCTTTCATAAACGCGCGTCTGGCGTACTAAATTATAATCCTAGTACCTTTGATAACTATAAATTCATATGTTAAAAAAGAGATATGGATATTCCATGTATTCATCAATGAGACTGCAATGCAACAATACAGATAAATGTACCTTACTGGCGTCTTACAGTCACCAACAATAGACAGCTATCTATATATCTGTACAATGTATACAACTCTTGATTGAAATAAGGAAGTTAAGAAGTATGATCAATTTACCACGAATTTATACCACACATTTTAACTTCTTTTGATCTTATTTTGATGCATCAGTTTCATCATATTCACAACTTAATATGTTTATACTTTAAGTAATTAAAAACATATACATACTTGTGCATTGCTGATCATTTAACATTAAATTACCATTTTCAAATTACTTGGGACTGCAATTAAGATATTTCATGACCCAGTTTTTTTTCTCAAGGAAAACCAAATATCTGTCAGAAGTAAACTATGTGCTTCATTTTGAAAACTAGTTTGTTTATGTGGGTCTGCTATGTTATTCGAAATACATTTATACTAAAACATTTACGATTTGCAATATTATTTTAAAAAGGCAAGGCACAGCAATTTTAAGTGCAAAATATGAGTTTTATAGGTCTATAATTCGACAAGTTTCGACAATTTTCCGCTTTGTTACCCGTGAGTTAAACGTATACAAGAGAAAAAGCAACACGGATTCAATCAAGATTTACCATTCAAAGGTAAAGTTTCCAGATGACCAATTATTTTCAGATATGAAATTCAACCTCTTACATTGATCCTAACATGCAGGAATATGGAAAATATTGTGTTATTAAAATAACAGAACTCCACAGACTATAGCATGTATAGAAAAGATTATTTGTGAGAAGAATTAAAAAGCCAATTACAACAACGAGAAGAATTCACAGTAAACAATAGTTATCTATAAGAAGACATAATAACGAGTGGCGGGTTTTATTTTGGGTTTTGAGGAGACAAAAGTCTCGACTGCATATAATGTTGTGACCACTGCATAACTACATTTCCTTCAATTTTGTTATTACCTGAAAATCATATAAATAAATGACAAACCTACTGATAAACAGGAAGCAATGCGCGGAAAGCTATGTGTTTTTCAAATTGTCTCTTCCGGATTGCAAATTGATTAGACCGTTTGTTTTCCCAATTGAATGGTTTTAAACTAGTAATGTTTGGAGCCCTTTATAGCATGCTGTTCGGTGTGAGCCAAGGTTCCGTGTTGAAGCCCGAACGTTGACCTATAATGGTTTACTTTTATAAATTGTTACTTGGATTGAGAGTTGTCTCATTTTCACTCATACCACATCTACCTATATCTATCTATGATCAGGTTAATTCAGTCATTTCAAATTCAGTGTATTCATGATAACATGGATAAATATATTATGTTTAATATATTACCCTATTGGGTAAAACTTTTCATATACTTCACACTAATATATTGTAGATTCTAAATTTGTTCAATTACTTGCTATTTCATTGTGCTTTTTTTCATATTTTTTAAATCATAAAAAGTTGGCGTTGAAGTTTCTAAAATCAGTTTTTGATAAATATTTCAATATTTTAATGTAATTACAGACGAATAACTTTTGTTTTACTGAATGCTGCTTCGTGTTGTATGCAGTAATCTTTGAAGGATGTATTGTTCAAATCGATGGTGCTTTTAATTTGTAATATTCAATAGTGATACGTGAGTTTAAGGAGTGTTAACAAGATTGCTTCTTACAGGAAAGGCAATCGTGTGTTGCGGCTGTACATGTAGTCTTTCTTTTCAAATAGCAGTTCTACATTGAAACCGTTTTGGAAAATTTGCAAGTAAAACATTATTGTTGATGTAACATCTAGAGATACCAATTTAACTTCTAATACTTTGATTTTAAAAAGAAGAGATCGACATTGACACTAAAGTTTCTTTTTATGGAGTACTCCATTGTTAGAGTCATTCATCATATACAGTTTTTAGATGTTGTTTCACTCTTGGTTAAATATCAATACACTTAAGCTGCTGAGAAATGTAAAACATTTAGCAGGGGAATGATATTTTGGAGGTTATAAGTTTTCCAACAAAATAAGTTATACATTTCTGTCCCTGTATTTCGCACTCAAAACATAACAATATCTTTTAGGAATCTTATCATACATGCCATAGTTTGTTTGACCAGTATAGACTATCTGTGTTGCAAAATGAAAAATTTATTTCTGTTTGTGAAATCATGGAATGCGACGTAAAACCAATCAGACTTATGACAGAATTTATACTAGTCAAAAGCTTTACGAAGAATGCAACCAAACTATTTGTACCCGAACTGCTTTGTACTTCTAGAAATCTGAGTCTATTCTTAACATTTATCTTGTTAAGGACATGCACTGCTTAGTATTCCGCGAGTCCATCTCGAACATGGCACTAGCTTTATTTTAAAGGCTTCGCGGTGAGTTTAAAATTACATATATATATACTGCTTATTATTTCGATAAAAACTGAGTCCATCTCGAACCCATCTCTTGTTTTGTTTTAAAATGTTTTCGATTGTTATCTGTAGTTGTATACCGAATTTGATTTGTAAACATATGTTTATGATTTTTTTTCGAATGGTCATTATTTTCTCTTTGTGATACGAATAATATAACTGACATGATGGAAATACAAACATTACTGTCTTAAATAGATGAACAATGCATCCTGCCTTTTCCGACATCTGAGTATTCCAATATCCTGCTTTAAACGACACTTTATCATGGTGCCAAAATATGCCTATCTTGCAGTTAAAAAAATGAATATTCCGATATGCGTCAAAATTTGACATTTTTGTCTGGTCGGGAAGTTTTTCGAATGACACAGATTACGCTGTATTTCATTCTCAAAGAAGTGACAGGAATTATACGAATCTGCATGTAATGCATGATGGCAGAAACTTAGAACAGTGTTTTACATGTATATTTGAGATTTATTGATGGGATCGCGCATCACTGAACAGATTTTAATTTTCGAAATGCGCATGGATACTGTTGGTGAAGTCAAAGATAAAGATACATATATTTTATTGGTATTAATTTCAAAACTAAAGGATTATTACAAAATTTTACAATAAAAATAATTGAAACCTTTCCACCAAAAAAACCATATCTGGTAATTATACATGTTATAATACAAACAAAATATTTATAATTTTCCATATCCCTACCATTACTAGTATTAAACAAAAATATTGTAACATTGATATATTTACATATATGTAAAATGATATGTCTGCTTACGATGGGTACTTTGAAGTTATTCAATACGCAATAAAGAAAATCGAAAATTGTAAATTTCACATATAAATTACAATAAATCTAGTTCTTTTCACAAGTATAAATTATATCAAAAACATAACTTCATTAGTCATACGGTGCAGTCCGGTGTATCCGCGCACCTAAGACTTATGAATTTACTTCATTCAACTGATAAAACTAATAATTGGATAATATTGTGTGAAGAAATTCATAACATACTTTTATTTCATAAAATCTTCTGTTTGCATGTTTTCATTCTCTAGATTTTGTGTAATGTGTGTCTAAAATTAGGGAAACCCCTGTTTTGAGAGTTTCTCCAATGTCCGGTGAGTTCGTGCATGCCTTCCAAAAATAGCTTATTTTAAATAAAGGGAAGATTTTATACTACGAAATATAGCTGAGTTTGAATCAAATACACTGCCAAGGATGCAGAGAAAAAATTATTTCAATCTGATACAAGTTTGACTTAAATAAAACAAATTTTATCTGATGATGTATTTTTTAAATGGAAAATGGCCAAATATGGCAAATCACGGGATTGCAGTTATTATTTAACTCTTGAACTTATCAATTTTGTTCTTTTTCATCCCTTCGGAAGGCTAAAACAATAACAAGAACGATTTTGTTTGTGTTACTGTGTTGATATGACAAAATCAGCTAATGCGCGATATCACGGACCGCGCGGACACCGGGGACTCCACTGTACTCAAAAATATTGAATTTGTTATTCTGTGACACAAATAACGAAATTATTTTGTTACAAACATAGACAAACAATTTGGTTTGTGCAAAACTACATCAAATTTGAAAACATAATACATAATACTAAAACAAGTAGGAATATTACGTGAGTGCTAATTAAAAGTTTGTGAACGTCAGAGAAGTAATCAAGGTCCATTAAGAACTTAAGAATACTTAATGTCTCGTCTTCGATTTTTTTTCTAAGACGTTTAAAGAGTTAATTAGATAATTAGGTACAATGTGTACTCATATGGACAAGTAAATAAGGTTCATGTCTATATTTTGACGACAAAATGCGATATCTTACACAACTTGAGTTATATAATTTATAACCAAAAATCTAAACTGATATACCTGCAAGATGCATCATCAAATTCTCTTGAAGAAAATATGCGTACAAACAACATTTTGAAATAGGTGGATAACTTAATTATAATAATCGTCTAAAAAAACCTTTTTAAATCTCATAATATTAATGTTATTTTAGGTATCACTACAGTCCAACAATGATTTTTTTAAGATATTTTTTTATCACATAATTGTGAAGTAAGTATTACAATGTTTTATTCTGCACAGTTTGTAAAAATCCTAAAGTCAAATTTCATATCACAATAGAGAGTAAAATGATAATAAACTTATGCAAATAAAAGCAAATGTTAATTAATCTAAATGTATAGGCTTTTAGGAGCGGCTAGTATGTCAATCATCTGTTGATACCAGTGTCAAGCTGTTAATCCCTGACCACAAAAATAGATATTGAAGTCTAATCTAATTGTTTTGTAACAAAAAAAATATATCAACTTGGAAGTGAACAGAGAAAAAAAATCTAAAGGAAAAACATCTCCCTAAAATAATTTAAAAAAAATACTATGGAAATAAAAGAGTGGTACATTTTTTGTCAAAGCCTCTGACTGCCTGTATACATTTCTTCTCTTCCGTTTTCTTCATTTAAATACAGTTTTATGCATTTAACTAATTCTCAGTATATGTGTAATTTTTCAGTTGGGAAAGTATATTTTGAAGAAAAAGGTGGTCTTGATCTTTTAATTAATATGTTTTTTTTATGCCCACTTTTAATGTTCTAGCTAACTTCAGACATAATTTATTTCATCTGAAAATTATTCTTTATATAGAGAGAATAATTATGATAAACATTGATTAAATGCAGCTGGCCAATCATTTTATTCTCTTATCTTAAAAAGAGTCTTGAAAGAGGCGGAGCTTTGTCTATATTTAATAACTACATCACAGATGTTGGTCAAATCTGTGACGTCAAACTCCCGCCAAATGCCAACTTAGTGTCGGTCAGTTCACATATAATGCAAAATTTACAGCATTACAGCAAAGACACAAAGTGTGTGGTTCTATTGATATAGAAATGGTAGCAGAACACTCCTGTGGTGTCCCCAGTGAAATATTAGTATTCATATTGACTTTATAGGGGGTTCTAAGGGGGAAATTCAGTTTTAGGTCATTTCTCAGAACATTTTTTGATGAGAGTTGTATGGAAAAAATGAAAATGGAAACTTTATGGGTATTTTTTTTGGCTTGACTTTGATATAATTTATCAAAGGGTGTGTTTTCTACAATAACGTGTCCCAGTTTTTGAATAATTTGTTTCAAGATGACTTTTTTGGTCTTCAAAGATGAAAGATGAAATGCGTTTTGGCACCAAGCAGTAAAAGCAATATATTTTCTTACTGGATGCATGTACAAAAAATCTAAGACACAGTTTTGGAGATTGTATGTGATTGATTACAGGGATGAAAACACATTGTTATTACCATTTGACATGAATGTGCCATTTTCATTCAAGTTGGAAGACCATTTTGTTTTTGCAACTAATGAGCTATATTTTGAGATTATTCAAACCAACAATAAATTTATATAAATATGAAGAAAGAGTTATATTTCAGCTTTTAAATGAGTTGAAGATTTTAAAAAATCCATTAAGAAGTTTTGGAGAAGGTAATCTTTAAAGACTGTTGGTTGGAGTCAGAAAGTTCTGACTGTAGTGCTACCTTAAACAAGGTGGACCATAAGGAAGAACTGTATGGAAACAGATGTTCAATCTTAGATTAGTTCTAGTTGTGTATTATTTTGGGAGATTAATCTCAAAGTTTAGACCACAATTTTTCACCGCACTATATCCCTTCTATACAGAATTATAAGGGGACTTATAGTAAACTTCATGTTCTGTGTAAGTCATTGAATAACCAGAAAGAGTGAGGCAAAACTATTAATACATTGAATCAGTAGCTTGGCATACATAGACTGCTACTTAAGAGTTAAATTTTGCAACAGCAAAAAAAAAAACTAACATTACATCAAGGCTGAATATTTATTATATTCAATAACACAACCATTCTGCAAATAATAAATGATTGAAACAAAGACAGCTTTAAGATTGAACTCATTATAATAAAAGTTTTGATATGCATAGTGATAAAGATTATATGGTGGTTTGATTCATAACAAAATTCATTCCTTCACTTTAAAAAAAAGCAGGTGAACTTCGCTGTTTTTCTTCATCATTTCATAACAAATTACAATAATCAACATGATCAAAGCTAGTTACATACATACCTTAGCAATTTAGTAGTAATGTTAACATTATATTAAGATATCTTAGTGGTATCATATGTTATTTTTAAAACCGGTTAAGTGTTTGGTTGCTGGCACTAAAATATTGAAAAATGTTATAATACATGTAGGTAATCCTGATTCAATTACAGAATTCAATAATTATAAGGGTGAAATAATTAACTAGTACAAAAATATATATTTGTAACAAATAATACAAATTGTTGAATAATTTCATAAGAAATCAATAACACCAGGCAATACTTGTACATTCAAGATAAGAAACGATCTATTTATATTTCATTCAGTATAGTTATTGCAGTAACTATATAACGGATATATGAATATTTATCACTTCTTACATATATTCATTAAACTAAAAATATGTATACAACATACAGCACGCGTAACCACAGAAAAACAGAAACATTAAATTGAAGGAATAGAAAGAATTATCTTTCTTTTTAGATTATGATACTATAAGACATGCACAGTGTGACTTTGTATTGGAATGAAAATCAAATTCGCATAATGTAATATTTCTTTTTATTTCTATTCTATTTATGTCTTGAAACCAGAATCTTAATTCAAAATTTTTAATTATAAACGTTCTTTGTTTAAAATATTCTATTCAAATTCTTTTTATACTCAATGTGTCACGTGTATTCTTAAAATAATATTTCAAAAAGAGCAGAAGTTGAATTTGTGGTCTAATTTTCAAGCTAAACTGAAAAGAATACTGCAGCTGAAAAAAAAATAATATTTAAATTTCAGTGTTTTCACAAGCGCTAATTTCAACTAATGTGTATTTCACACATTCTGGAATCTAAAACAAAAAACATTAAAAAAACCCACTGAAATCACATTGCATTCACTTCACGTTTTTTGTACAACTTTTGAAATAGTGCATCATCTTTAGCATGATCAAATAACACTTATAATCCTTAAATATAAATTTAGCAAGATTTCAAATTTGATGTTACAAACAAAACTGTTTTAAATTCTTTTTTATCAAATTTAGTGACAACCAGCTTCAACACATGCATCATGAGAATAGCTGCATCACGGATCACAACATTTGATTCTTTTTAAAAGCACAATTTTCCCAAGCCATAATATTACAAAATATATATATATCGTCATTACATATATGGACTTTCGGTACTCATGATTCTGGAAGATACCAGGAGGAAACTCAAGACTAAAAAAACATGGAACGACCTCCCCAAACAAGATAGTGTTATATGATGAGTATTATGATCATACAACTTACCTTGAAACACAATTAAGTTAATTGAAAAAAGGAGGAATTTGTGGGTTATGAATTAAAAAACCTAAAAAATATTAAAGCTATTAAATTCTTTTAAAAAAATCCAACCCAATCAACAACAACTTAAATAAATTAGTTATAAAAACATTGCCAGTCGTGATTCTCACTTACTATCCTGCTGACTGCGTAATTAGCAAGAGTGGCTTGTTAACATCACTTATTTTGAAATATGTGTTTTATCCAAGCTGTCGTCACTATCATCGAATTATTTGCTTATAGGAAATTCTTCTATCTCCTCATGTCCTTCAATACAAATTGGAGTCTGGGGTGCCTGCCCAGTTCCATCAACCTGGTCGACCTCGATTCCTTCGTCTATAAGAAACTGTACAATCTCCTCATGTCCTTCACTACACGCTGCTGACATAGGTGTCTGTCCGTTATCATCCACGTAGTAAACATTACTTCCTTTGTCTAAAAGTAATTGTACTATCTTCTTATTCCCTCTACTACAAGCAGTTATCAGAGGTGTCTGACCATTACCATCAACCTGGTTAACCTGACACCCTTTGTCTACAAGTAACTGTACTATATTCTCATTTCCTTTACAACAAGCAGCAGTCAGGGCTGTCTGTTCCATACCATCCAAACAGTTAACATCACATCCTTTGTCTAAAAGTAACTGCACTTTATGTGCATTTCCTCTACTACATGCAGCTGTCAAAGGTGTTTGTTTTATACCATCCACCAGGTGAACATCACTTCCCTTGTCTAGAAGTAACTGTCCTATCTGTGCTTTTCTTCTCGTACACGAACTTGTCAGAGGTGTCCGTCCATTTGCACCAGCCTTGTTTAGATCACTTCCCTTGTCTAAAAGTAATTGTACTATCTTCTCATTCCCTCTTCTACAAGCAGTTATCAGAGGTGTCTGACCATTACCATCAACCTGGTTAACCTGACAATCCTTGTCTATTAGGAACTGTACTATTTTCTCATTTCCAAGACTACAAGCAACTGTCAGAGGTGTCTTTTTCATACCATCTACCTGGTTTACCTCACCTCCATTGTCGAGAAGTAATTGTACTATATGTTCATTGCCCCTCTTACAAGAAATTGTCAGAGGTGTCTCTCCGTTAGCACCAGCCTTGTTAACATCACTTCCCTTGTCAAGAAGTAACTGTACTATCTTCTCATTTCCCCTGTCTACAAAATATGAGCCTCTGTATCCACTACAAGCAACTGTCAGAGGTGTCTCTTTCATACCATTCATTATGTTAACATCACTTCCTTTGTCTATAAGTAACTGGACTATCTTCTCATTTCCTTCTCTACACGCAGCAATCAGAGGTGTCTGTTTCATACCATTAATCAGGTTAACATTACTTCCTTTGTCTATAAGTAACTGTACTATCTGTTCATTTCCATTCTCACAAGAAATTGTCAGAGGTGTCCCTCCGTTAGCACCAGCCTTGTTAACATCACTTCCCTTGTCAAGAAGTAACTGTACTATCTTCTCATTTCCCCTGTCTACAAAATATGAGCCTCTGTATCCACTACAAGCAACTGTCAGAGGTGTCTCTTTCATACCATCTACCTGGTTTACCTCACCTCCATTGTCGAGAAGTAATTGTACTATATGTTCATTGCCCCTCTTACAAGAAATTGTCAGAGGTGTCTCTCCGTTATCACCACCCTTGTTAACATTACTTCCCTTGTCTATAAGTAACTGTACTATCTTCATATTTCCTTCACTACAAGCTGCAGTCAGAGGTGACTGTTCCATACCATGTACATAGTTGACATTACTTCCTTTGTCTATAAGTAGCTGTACTGTCTTCTCTTTTCCATCTGTACACGCAGCAGTCAGAGGTGTCTCTTTCCTACCATCCATCAGGTTAACATCACTTCCGTTGTCTATAAGTAATTGTACTATCTTCTCATTTATTATCAAACAACCAGCACTAAAAGTCAGAGGTGTATATTTCTGACCATTCATCAGGTTAACATCACTTCCTTTGTCTATAAGTAATTGTACTATCTTCTCATTTCCATTCATACAAGCCTCAGTCAGAGGTGTGCGCCACCCTCTAATAACCTGGTTAACATCACTTCCTCTGTCTATAAGTAATTGTACTAAGGTCTCATTTCCTTTTCTACAAGCAGCAGTCAGAGGTGTCTCCTGCATACCGTTTACATAGTTGACATCAATTCCTTTGTCTATAAGTAGGTGTACAATGTTCTCATTTCCTTTGAAACAAGCAGCTATTAAAGGTGTTTTGTCCAAATCATGAACCTGATTAACATCACATCCTATGTCTATAAGTAACTGTACTATCTTCTCATTCCCTCCATTACAAGCAGATGTCAGAAGTGTCTGCCCCCGTCCATCAACATGGTTAACATCTTTTCCTTTGTCTATTAGTATCTGTACTATCTTATCATTTTCTCCACTACACGCAACTGTCAGAGGTGTCATATTATTACCATTATTCTGGTTAACATCACTTCCTTGTTCAATAAGTAAGCGTACTATCTCCTCACGTCCTTCACTACAAGCAGCTGTCAGAGGTGTCTGACCGTCATCGTCAACCTGGTTAACTTTACATCCTTTTTCTATAAGTAACTGCACTATCTTTTTATTTCCTCCCCTACAAGCAGCTGTCATATGTGTCCACTCAAAACCGCATTTCTGGTTAACATCACTTCCATTGTCTATAAGTAACTGTGCTATCTTATCTTTTCCTCCCTTAGAAGCAATTTGAAGAGGTGTCCTATAATGATAATCAACCTGGTTAACATCAACTCCTTGGTCTATGAGTAACTTTACTATCTTTTCATTGCCTTCCTCACATGCAATCTGCAGGGGTGTATCAATTGGCCATAATATTGTGCATTTAGATACTCCTAATTCATTACGTTCGAGTTTCTTCTTATTTCCACTACAAACAGCTTTGAGAGGTGTCGTTTTCATACCATCAACATCACATCCTTTGTCAATAAGTAACTGTACTATCTTTTCATTTCCGCCACTACAAGCAGCTGTCAGAGGTGTCTGTTTCTTACCATCGACCAAGTTAACATTACATCCTTTGTCTAAAAGTAACTGTACTATCTTCTCATTTCCTCCCTTACAGGCAGCAGTCAGAGGTGTATAGATTGAACCGTATTTGTGAATATCAGCAGATTTAGAAATAAAGTATTGAAATATATCATAATATCTTTGTAAGCATGATTCTATGAAAGGTCCTTCTGGATATCCTCTTTCCTCATGATCATCGTAACCACAAACATCCTCAGAATCAGAATCATATGAACAATATTCGCATTCCATTGTTGCAACTGAATCATATCCATGTTTAATGCTATGTCGAGTTTTTGGTCTCCGATTGATCTGTTCACTAAATATCTTGTCGTCCATTGATTTTAGTGTGTTTATGAATAACGTTCTGTATACTACATACTTCATTTGTGTGTTATAGAAACATTGGTTCATCTTTCCCAGTTGTACATCGCTTTTAACTCTCTCAAAATATTCTCTTTCATTCTTCTTTGATATTAATATAGAATACTTTCGCTGTTGTTCATTGATAGAATATAAAATTGTTCGTTGATTGAAAACTCGGATGTCTGAATAACGCAATATACATTTGACCGTTTCATCTTTGTTACCAAAATAACAACACAAAAAATCAAACATTTGGTCATGAATGACCCTATACTCGTTTCCTGTTTTCTGGACGTAAGTTCCAATCATGCTGTCAAAAACTGTCTGAATTTTACTTCTAGATGTACCTCGATTGATTCCGCAGGTTTCAAAAATGTTTTCCAAAACTGATCTGTTTTTGGTATTATTTTCATTGTACATATCAAATAACGATTCTTTCAGTATGCCATTATAAATAATGCATAAAAATAGTGAGCAATATTTGTATGGATCAACTGCTTTCAACTTGTTCCATTCCGTTTTGTATGTTTCGAAAGGACATTCTAAAAAATCGGTCAGATTGGAATTTTCGTTTTTTGAATAAAGATAACACATCAGAGGTGTAAAATCTACATTTTGATCTTTCAACAGCTGAATATTAGCTTCGGATAAATAATTTCGGCAGATTGTTAATCTGTCCCCCCTTGAATATTCTACAGATAGATTAAAGATATTCGATTTCAAAACAGGGCATGATTCTTGAAATATTTCATCATTGTAAATATCTAATCGACAAGTTGCTATTACTTTTGTACAGCCCTTTTTCAGAATTCTTCTTAACTTGTCTTCATTGATCATCCACTGTTCAACAGACATACTAACTGTGAATCGTCCACACGGGTCGTCAAGAACAAACACCTGTCTTGTGTCCTCTTTATATTGTTGCAGTATATCTTGCACACCAGTACACGGAATTATATTATAATCCATCGTCATCTGTAGTTTCAAAGCGATATGATGCAACAACATGCTCTTACCGATACCTGGTTCTCCTACTATTAAGACAATATGTTCTCTTTCAAGGATCTTCAAAATCGATTTTACTGCAGGTGTATCAACAAAAATATCTTCTTGTTCTTTCCAAAACTCAATCTCGCACTTCTGGGAATCTAAAAATAACAAATCTCGATTGCGTTGATTAACATGATAAACGTGCTTTTCATACCATAAACTTTGTGCCTTATGTAAATTAGTTTACAAATTCTACTTGTCACTGTAATTTTGTCTTATAACCATCTAACAAAATGCTCATTTAAAAACAAAACGACGATGCTTATTGTTGTATCATTAAATAGACACTGATTTGGCAGAACCATGTACAAATGAACTTCACAAGGTTAACTGTATTTTTGTGTAAGTCAACAGATGTAATCAGAACCGAGAGTCTAAATTAAACCCAACAAATATCAACAGTTCAATGTTTGCTTTGTGATATCGAACGTAGTTTAGTAATGGATGAGTTGATCATTCGGTTCTTAACTGAAAATAGTGTGTGTTACCTTCACTGCAGTTTCGAGTTATAGTTATATTGCTGAGGTATTTGATTGATCTGAATAATTCATTTTGTGTTTAAAAAACTCGTCATAATTTTGTATACTCGGACACGTTTTTTACCTACAGAAGATCCATCATTTAGATTTTAAGACGTTCGGGAAGAGATTGATAAAGTTTTAATCAAATTTCAAGGAAGTGCTGTCATATACCAAATGTTAAATGGAACACTGGAAAATCACACATACGTTAACAGAATAAATTACATTGTTTTCTTATATCTTACCTAACAACCAATATACTGTATCTTACTTATATAACCTACCTAATAGTGTATTTTTCTTTTCCTCATTAGCCAACAACCTCTGTAATGAAATAATAAAATATACGTTTCTATGTCATGTATGTATATCTGTTATTCCTACAATCAACGATTATAGCTATTATTTTTTTTTTTGGTATGATTGCAAATGAGAAAACTCTCCACAAGAGAACAAACTATAAAAAGCAGTTGAAATAAGGCTTAACTCATCAGATGAATACAATTAGAAACACAACTAAAAAATGAACAAAAACATAAAGTAGACGTGATAGAATTCATATAGTACTTATTCGAAACACAAAAACGTATCTGAGAGTATTTGAAGTTATTGACAGCCAGCTGGTTGAAAACCATAAACAACTTTTAAAAAAGTCATATATCTTAGACTTAAATATCGATCAGTACACATCCAACATCCAATGGATTTTGTGTAAAGCCGTACTTAGCAGTCTGAGAAAAAAAAACATGACATTGTGCAATGCCAAGATTTATATACACCATATGTTCATCTTATATGTTAAAAAAGCTGTCTTTTGTTAGGTTCTCGCTATCTTTTATAGTTTTGTATAATGTGTCAAAAATAGGTTAAAGCCCAAGTGTAATAACCTTCAAAAGGGGTCCCCTCAAAATGTCAGTCGTGTTGTAATATTCTTAAACACTTTTTCTATGTTACAATTTTGTTATTATCTACTACATTATTGGTCAAATATTTAAATAAAGTTGATAAAAATTGTTCCATTAGAGGGCTATAAGACCAATTTTGATTATTATACTGTTTATATGGTTTCCTAATCTATATTAATTGTCGATAATGCAGACATCTGGGAATATTGCCATCTTCTGACAATAATTTAATTTTGGATGAAACGCGTCTTCTGATTGGCTGGCGTTACTTTGTTATCAGCCCATAGACATAACTTAGTCATGTGACCGTGACGTCATCAACGTTTATTCATGGTTTTCTACGGTTTAAAATGGAATTTAGAATTAAATTATAAGAAATGACTGTAATATTTTGTCTGTCTATTCAAAATAACAAAACAAAAACGTAATGCACACTGTTTAATAACCCGCTACGCGCGTTATTCAGTATGCACCAAATTTTTTATGTTATTTCTTCATAGACAGAAAAAATATTACAGTCATTCCTTAAATAACTCCTATAAGAGTCGACCAAACCATTTCGACCATTTATGACCAACTTTTTTATTTTGCCTTGCTTATTTTTTTGCAGGTTACAGCTACTCGTACTTTTTAATTATTTTTAAAGATAACAATCTTAAATGCTATTGCTGATGTTAATTCCATACTGAATCTTCTCAGGGTTTTGGCCATTTAAAGGTAAAATGCAAAGGTATAGAAAACAATTCAGGAAAAGGTGTAAATCGCAAGAATTTATGTTTAAAAGGTTGAAATTTATATTTATACAATAATTCCAAACCTCGTTGGTACTGAAAATAACAAGTAAATATTGGTGTCGAAAAATACGGGAAATATCAACCTTGTTTATCTCCCTTTATTTCCTTCTCGCTGTGACGTCATATGAGTCCTTTGTTACATTGGTATCGAACACATGTGTTAGAACGTAAACTTGTATACAACGTTAACCGGCTATGGTGTTTTGTGTTGCATACAACTGTAATACTGGATCAGGTCGAGGATTATGTTTGTTTACATTTCCGACACACCAACAAAGACGAAAGATTTGGACACGAAAGGTGAAGAGGCAAAATTAAACTTTGTTCAACGGAGCATTCCAGATTATGACCCCAAACACTTGGATTTTGATCAATTTGTTATTGATGCAAGGATTGTCTCGTTCATGACATTCACACCAAATCAGAATAAGACTGAAAGCAAATGTTATGATTTTATTTTATTATGACAAGACGGCAGGAACAGACTTCTGCCCTTCCTGCAGGGAGCCAGCCCAAGTATGCATCTAGTACATAGCCATAGGAAAATGACGGAGATTAGAGGTATTTACATTACAAAGTCATATATTTCATTATTCGTAAGGTATATTTGGTTCTTAAATTAAGGCAGGGTAGGCATCATTTGTGTTTATAATTTGGTTAGGATTATTTTTATTGGAGCTCGATCTACATAGACTGGTTTAAACTATATATCTTAACTTCGAGGCCGTAAAATGTTTAGAAGTCATAGTAGACCTGCATAAAATGAATGAACACAAGTGTGTCACTTGCAATTACATGTACGACAGACCAAATACAGACATTTGAAATGTTTTCTAAGACTAATAACAAAATAGTGGTAGGTTTGAAAGTCAATCACTGATCTTTTTTCTATTAAAGGGGGCAAAGGGGGGGGGGGGGCTTATAAATACCAGGAAAACATAAAACCTACAGTAGCGGATCCAGAAATTTGCATAAGTGGGGGCCCGCTGACTGACCTAAGAGGGGGCCCGCTCCATTCACGCTTCAATGATTCCCTATAGCAACCACATTTTTCCAAAAAAAGGAGGCCCCCACCTAAATCCGCCTCTGACCTACAAAAAATAATTTGCTGATAGGTTGCTGTCTCATTTATAGAATGGTATAAAATATGTGAGGGTTCAGCGGAACACAGTGTCTCGCCTACTTTTGCTGTTAATTGCAGGCTCAACAAAACTGAGGGTGGAAAAAAATTAAAAAATCCACTTGATTCTATCTTTATACTCATATGCGGTTTAGCTTAGCGAAAGGTAGTACGACGTAATCAGTCAAACAAACTTTATTAGATTAACTCTCTAAGGAACGATCGTTTCCATTGGTCAATTCAAACCTTCGACCTCACACCTTCGAAAATAGAACACACATACTATAACGTTGAATGGACTGATTAATATTCACGTATCTGGTCAAAGTCGTTTAAAGCTTCCATCGACGCATTCTAATACATGATTCCAATCAAAATTCTAGCTTTTATAAATGTGCATGTGAAATTTATTAATGGTTTAATAGTTTTCTGCAATTGGTAGTAAAGTTTAAACTTTATATTGTAAAATCTTAACAGTTTTCACATCTAAATATTCAATTTAAATGTCTCCTCTAGATCAAGGGACGACATCAAAAGTTCAATGTAGGATAAAAAAAACTCAAATCACATATTTTTTTCATTTACTCCCCCCTCCCCCAAATTGCTTATCCTGCATTTTCTTTTACTCAATGGACTCGATGATTTAACGTTGTACTTGAAAAATAAAACCGTACTTTTCTACAAACACTTTTCATATATTTTTCCAAGTTTTATGTATTCGACATAGGATAGCGATTTTTTTTCTGAAGTTCCGTTTACTTGAAGAAAAAAAATATTCCGAAATTGTAAGTAAATTCATAACATGTAACCAAACATGCTCTGTTCTGAAAAAACGGAGATGGCCAATCATGGCACAGGGGATGATTAAATGTAGTTTATAAACTCCAACGATATACTTCATTTGGTTTTGCTATTCTCGGTTGAAAAACGAACGTAAATTATATATTGTAAATATTTATAGACCGTTGGTTTTCCCGTTTACCCGCTTAGTGGTTTTACGCTAGTAATTGTGGGGACCTTTATAGCTTGTTGTTCAGTGGCTCCGTGTTGAAGGCCGTACATTGACCTATGATGGTTTACTTTTATAAATTGTTATTTGGATGGGGAGTTGTCTCATTGGCACTCACACCACATCTTCCTATATCTATGTAAATAGAAACAAACAGTTTTTAAAAAAGTGTTTATTCATTAAATCATTGTAATGTATCGATAAAAAGGTGAGTTTCTTCTTGTACATGCATTTAGTCATCCTTAATTTCTTGATATTTCGTTTATCATACACGTTTCGTTTTGTATTTCATTTTAAATACGAATACAATACTTTAGCGGATAGTTCAATAATGTTTTACAGCTCTATTCTTACAGTTTAAAATTGAAAGATAAATGTTCATCCATTTAAAATCGAAAACAGTTCATTTATATTTAAAAAAAAAAAAAAAGAAGATGCGGTATGATTGCCAATGAGACAACTCTCCACAAGAGACCAAAATGACACAGAAATTAACAACTATAGGTCACCGTACGGCTTTCAATAATGAGCAAAGCCCATACCGCATAGTCAGCTATAAAAGGCCCCGAATTCAAACAAGAGAATTGTTCCTTATAAACTACGATTTCTCACAAGTATTAATTTATTATTGAGGTCCACACATGCATAAGAAATAATCTTCGCCGATGTAACATTTCAATTTATTACAACAACCTGCCTTTACTGAATTCATTCAGGTGCACCAATGATACGATTAAAGTTATTTTGTTTCTATCTTTTGGGGACAATTTTCTCCGTTTATGGTACGCTTATAGCTACATTTTTGTACTGTGTGTATGTTTTATAGCATGAAAATAATAAAAGAGGAATGTCAGTGCAACCCCTGATTAATTATTGGATAAGAATTATGAGATACTTAAGTGACTACGACATTGTTAGGATTATAACCTATCGTCAGTATGAAAGAAATTAGAAGTGGTTCATATATTCATCCGTATAAAAGCGGCTCATGTATTTTATTTTATCCTTTAATATATTTCTCATCATGCCGGGTACAAGATAATTGAGTTGCTGCATGCAAAGAACTTAGAATATAAAACAAAATATCAGTATAATATTTCGACCCCACTATTGAAGTTAACAAAACATTTATTTATTTATTTTGACCAAAGGTTTGTAAAACTATACAAATCATTGTTTTTACGTTCGTGGCGTTCGTAGTAAAATAGTAAATTCCATTGTCGGTCACCTGTGTCAATTCACGTGCACACTGACTACATTGTTGTTGTATTTAAATCTTTCGGCCAATGAAATGAGACGTAACAAGTTGTTTGTTTGTGATACGCCAGAATGTTATCAATGAACTATCAAACGCTAAAGTCGACTGCATTTCAGTATATATTGTGAGCAGCTTCTGTCCAAGTATTGTAAAAACCCATGATAGTTAATGAATGATCAATCTAATAAATATTTAAAAACTTGAACTGCAGACTGTATGTAATGTTAATTGGCAGAAACACTAAGTCTATTTATCAGTAAAATACGATTTTTTTAACAAAATTTACTTCGAAAATTTTGAGCATAAAGGTTCAACTCCCTTGAGAATATTAAATTCTGATATAGGAAGTCTTTTGTTTGCCGATGACCTTATAATTTTATCGGAAAGTAAAGAAGGTCTTCAAAATAGCTTAAATAACTTATCAAATTACTGTGAAAAATGGCAATTATGTCTAAATACTAAAAAAAAACAAAAACTATGATCATTGAACAAAGAACTACAAAACTGGAACCATACATTGTAAGGTTCAATAATGAAAAAAATGATAACGTTACTGACTATAAATTTCTGGGCACTCTGATAAAAAAAATAACGGAAATTTAAATGCAAGTTTAACAGATTTAGCCAAAAAAGCTAGGAAAGCTCTGTTTTCATTAAAAACACATGCAACCTTTTGGGGAAATTTCCCTGTTAATGTATCCTGTAATCTTTTTGATTCTCTTATAAAACCAATTTTAACATATAATGCTGAAATATCATACATGGATACATATCAATCTTATTATAGAGCAAAAGGCAGATTAAAATCTCAAAACAAAGATATAGATAATTTCCAATATTTGGATAAGACTCCCTTCGAAAAGGTTCATGTTAATTTCTGTAAATATATTCTAGGTACTAAAAAAACATCTTAAAGCTGAACTTGGTAGACAACCAATATAAAAATATATAAAAACACAAGCAATTCTTTATTGGGCTAGATTAAATACTGAAAACATAAACCCGTTACTAAAAGAAAGTTATACAATAAGTAAACACCTTGATTCACAAGGAGTTTACACTTGGTTCACTTTTATAAAAGACTCAACACAAGAAATGAATATTGATACACAAAAAGTAATGTCCTGTCAAAACATGGAACAAGTTAACAAATTAAAGACTTGGATTAAGAATATTACAAGTAAATTTTATACAGAACTACTGGAAAATAAAATAAATAGTTTGAACGAAAATAACAAACGTTTTCTTTACAAAAATATTAAAGTCAAACAAGACCAAGAATTTTATCTTAAATATCAAAATTTTGAAACTAGACGTTTATTTACAAAAATCAGAATTAGTGACCATAAAATCATTGAAAAGGGCAGATATCTAAAAATACCTCGAGACAATAGAACATGTCCAACTTGTAAAACCTTAGAAGATGAAAATCACTTTCTCTTCCACTGTCAAATTAATAACGTTTTACGTATAAAACTTTTTAATGACATAGCAATAGATAATCCTATGTTTCCAAATCTATCTGATACACAAAAACTAGTAATTCTACTGAATCCTTCTAATATAAACCAAGTGAAAAAAACAGGTTCCTTTATAAAACAGTCTTTAGAGCTGAGGACAGGGGACTCTTAGTTAGTTTTACTTGTATATATATATAGATATGTGTGTGTTCAACTCAGTTATTTTATTGTTGTTGTTACTTTTGTTTATGTCACAAGTATAATGTTACTTATATGACAAATAAAGATTATTATATTCTATGTACTATCTTATGATCATGAGCTGCTGTATCTTGATGCTTCCGTTCAATTTTG